>NC_069504.1:615285400-615373230 GCF_027579735.1 Bombina bombina | reverse complement strand
TGCTTTAGTTACTATTGGGTGCAATCTGCTTAAGTGTACAGAAAATATGCAGATCTTATGTTATGTAGCTTGCTGTAAAACTTGTTTTCTCATTTTGTCATTTTGAAGTCTCTGCTTCCATTTAGGTTAAAATGCATCTACTGTTGCAAAGACTTTTAGTAACGTAATTCTCAGTGAGCCATAAAATGATGTCTAACAGAATAGGGTTAAGTAAACTTCCCCAGGTGTTTCTGGGTTATACCTTTTATTTCTGCATAACCTTCTTGTGACCCCCATACTTCATATTACTGTGAAATTCTTTGTCAGTTGCTTATAACAGATCAAACTTCCTGGAGCTTTATTGAGTTTTGCTACTGCTGACCTCTTCCAGCACTTAACTTTCTAACATTCTGAAAGCCCCATCACTCAGCCTGGCGCACCAGGTGCAGCCAAGATTAAAAGCAAAAGGCATGCTGCGCTTTTGGATCCTTGAAAAATATCCTTATTACAAACACATATAAAGACCATATTTGGGTGCAAAGTTTTTTGGTTGTTTTTTTTTTTGTGTGGAGAAAAAGACATAAAATGAAGAGACCACCTAAGAATGTCTCTTAAAGGGATACTGAACGCAAATGTTTTCTTTTGTGATTCAGATTAAGCATGCAATTTTAAGCAATTTTCTAATTTACTCCTATTATCAATTTTTCTTTGTTCTCTTGCTATCTTTATTTAAAAATAAAGTCAAGGACCCTGGACAGCACTTGTTTATTGGTGGATCAGTTTATCCACCAATCAGCAAGAACAACCCAGGTTGTTCATCAAAAATGGGCCGGCATCTAAATTTACATTCTTGCTTTTCAAATAAAAATACCAAGAGAATAAAGAACGTAAAGTAGAAAGTTGCTAACTATTACTTTGAAGGCATTTACATTTGTAGAGCGTTAGAAAGACTTGTTAGAGATCATGGGCCCCATCCGATATGCAGCGTCGCCTGCAGAAGCCGGCGACGCCAGATTTTGCGCGGGTTTGGTATCACATATACGGCGTAACATAGAAGTTACGCTCGTATATTTTTGCCTTCACCCATAGTTTTTTGCCCCATAGACTGATATAGAAAACACGCGCAATTTGATATCCAATATACAGCGTAAGGACTTACGTGGCGAAAATGGAGAAATCTTTCTCCATTTTCAACTCGCCACAAAATGCAGGTGTAGCAAGCCTTGCGCTGAGTATTGGAGCCCTGTAACTCCCTAGACTGCCTTCAAAATAAAACCTAACACCTAACGCATGCGCAATGTCTATCTACCTGTCAACCGCAATCCCTCCCCCACCGCTATACCTAATAAAGTGTTTAACCCCTAAACCACCGCTCCTTGACCCCGCCGCCACTTACATTAAATGTATTACCCCCTAATCTGACCCCCTTACACCGCCGCCACCTATATTAAATATATTACCCCCTAATCTGACCCCCCTACACCGCCGCCACCTATATTAAATATATTAACCCCTAAACCTAAGTCTAACCCTAACACCCCCTAACTTAATTATTATTTAAATAAATCTAAATAATATTAATATTATTAACTAAATTATTCCTATTTAAAACTAAATAGTTACCTATAAAATAAACCCTAAGATAGCTACAATATAATTAATAATCACATTGTAGCTATTTTAGGGTTTATATTTATTTTACAGGTAACTTTGTATTTATTTTAACTAGGTACAATAGCTATTAAATAGTTAATAACGATTTAATAGCTACCTAGTTAAAATAATACCTAATAAAGTGTTTAACCCCTAAACCCACCGCTCCTGGACCCCGCCGCCACTTACATTAAATATATTACCCCTAATCTAACCCCCCTACAACCGCCACCACCTATATTAAATATTTTACCCCCTAATCTGACCCCCCTACACCGCCGCCACCTATATTAAATATATTAACCCCTAATCTGACCCCCCTACACCGCCACCACCTATATTAAATATATTAACCCCTAAACCTAAGTCTAACCCTAACACCCCCTAACTTAATTATTATTTAAATAAATCTAAATAATATTAATATTATTAACTAAATTATTCCTATTTAAAACTAAATAGTTACCTATAAAATAAACCCTAAGATAGCTACAATATAATTAATAATCACATTGTAGCTATTTTAGGGTTTATATTTATTTTACAGGTAACTTTGTATTTATTTTAACTAGGTACAATAGCTATTAAATAGTTAATAACGATTTAATAGCTACCTAGTTAAAATAATTACAAAATTACCTGTAAAATAAATCCTAACCTAAGTTACAAATACACCTAACACTACACTATCAATAAATAAATTAAATAAACTACAATTATCTAAACTAAAATACAATTAAATAAACTAAACTATATTACAAAAAAACCCACTAAATTACAAAAAATAAAAAGATATTACAAGAATTTTAAGCTAATTACACCTAATCTAAGCACCCTAATAAAATAAAAAAGCCCCCTAAAATAATAAAATAAAGTCATTAAATCAGCAACAGCTCGCTAGCTCTCTCGAACCTCTTCTCTCTTACATCCCCTCCTTTTCCTGTCCTGATGAATCCATCTGCCACTATAACTCCACCCTTACATTGGTCCTTGATAACCTGAAACCACCTACTATAACTAGGAAAACATACACTCATCCTCAGCCCTGGCATACGCCTCAGACACTGTACCTACGCAGATGTTCCCGTACTGCTGAGCGACACTGGAGGAAATCTCTGAGTTCTGCTGACTTTCATCACTATAAGTTCATCTTGAACTCTTACTATTCTGCCCTTAATCTATGTAAGCAACATTACTTCTCTACCCTTATCTCTACTCTTTCTTCAAACCCAAAACGTCTGTTCTCCCCATTCAATACTCTTCTCCGCCCACCCCCCACCTCCCACCACAACTTTTCTCTCAGCCCAAGATTTTGCCAGCTACTTCAACAACAAAATCGACTCCATAAGAAATTAAATCAGCTCTAAACATACTACCAGTCTCCCACCTCAAAAGCTCACAATCATCCAAAACCCACATAGCCATAAATTTAGCTCTTTTGCCCCTGTTACAGAGAATGAAGTTTCTGCCCATATACTATCCTCTCACCTCACTACCTATGCCCTCGACCCCATCCCCTCACAACTACTCCCCTCCCTCTCTTCTACCCTTACCCCTATACTTACACACATCTTCAACCTCTCCCTCAGCACTGGTATAGTTCCCACATCTCTTAAACATGCATTAGTCACACCTATCCTCAAAAAACCTTCTCTCGATCCAACCTCCCCATCCAACTACCGCCCTATTTCCCTACTACATCTTGCCTCAAAGATTCTTGAAAAGATAGTATATGCACGTATATCCCATTTCCTTACATTAAACTCCCTCTTTGACCCACTGCAATCTGGATATCGCCCCCTTCACTCAACATAGACAACAATTGTTAGGGTTACCAACGACCTACTTACAGCAAAATCAAAAGGCTACTTCTCTCTACTTATCTTCCTTGATCTGTCTGCAGCCTTTGACACTGTCGACCACCCTCTTTTGATCCATACCCTCCAATACTTCGGCATCTGTGACACAACTCTCTCTTGGTTCACTTCCTATCTGTCTAACCATTTAGTATAGCCTTCTCTGTTAGTGGGGGAGGGTTTAGAGAGCTCTTTGGAGGGATCAATGAGGTTGGGGGCTAAGGGGGGATCCTACACAGCAGAATATATATATTTTAAAAAATAAAAATAAAAAAAGCATTTTATTTTAGTACTGGCAGACTTTCTGCCAATACTTAAGATGGCAGGGACAATTGTGGGGAGGGTGAGGGATGAGAGCAGTTTGGGAGGGATCAGGGGATGGGATGTGTCAGGTGGGAGGCTGATCTCTACACTAAAGCTAAAATTAACCCTTCAAGCTCCCTTCAAGCTACCTAATTAACCCTGTCATTGCGGGGCATAATACAAGTGTGATGCGCAGCAGCATTTAGCGGCCTTCTAATTACCAAAAAGCAATGCTAAAGCCATATATGTCTGCTATTTCTGAACAAAGGGGATCCCAGAGAAGCATTTACAACCATTTGTGCCATAATTGCACAAGCTGTTTGTAAATCATTTCAGTGAGAATCCTAAAGTTAGTGAAAAAGTTAAAAAAAAATTATTTGATCGCATTTGGCCATGAAATGGTGGCATGGCATATACCAAAATGGGCCTAGATCAATACTTTGGGTTGTCTCCTACTTTACACTAAAGCTAAAATTAACCCTACATGATACCCAATTAACCCCTTCACTGCTCGGCATAATACAAGTGTGCTGCACAGTGGCATTTAGCGGCCTTGTAGTTACCAAAAAGTATTGCCAAAGCCATAAATGTCTGCTATTTCTGAACAAAGGGGATCCCAGAGAAGCATTTTCAACCATTTGTGCCATAATTGCACAAGCTGTTTGTAAATAATTTCAGTGAGAAATCTAAAGTTTGTGAAAAAGTTTGGGAAAAAGTGAACGATTTTTTTATTTTTATTTATTTATTTTTTATTTGATTGCATTTGGCGGTGAAATGGTGGCATGAAATATACCAAAATGGGCCTAGATCAATACTTTGTCTACTAAAAAAAAAATATATACATGTCAAGGGATATTCAGGGATTCCTGACAGATATCAGTGTTCCAATGTAACTATCGCTAATTTTGAAAAAAAAAAATGGTTTGGAAATAGTAATAAGTGTTACTTGTATTTATTGCCCTATAACTTGCAAAAAAAGCAAAGAACATGTAAACATTTGGTATTTTTCAACTTAGGACAAAATTTTGAAACTATTTAGCATGGGTGTTTTTTGGTGGTTGTAGATGTGTAACAAATTTTGAGGGTCAAAGATAGAAAAAGTGTGTTTTTTACATTTTTTCATCATATTTTATAATTTTTTTTCATATTAAATTATAAAATATGCTGAAAATAATGGTATCTTTAGAAAGTCCATTTAATGGAGATAAAAAATGTTATATAATATGTGTGGGTACAGTAAATGAGTAAGAGAAAAATTACAGCTAAACACAAACACCAAAGAAATGTAAAAATAGCCTTGGTCCTTAAAGGGACAGTCAACCCAAAAATGACTGTAACTTATTTAGATTAGTTAATTAAATATCTTTACAGTAAACTGTAGCACAATTTTTATCTAAATAAACTTTGGCAGAAAATAAACTTACTGATCTCATCTAGCCGTTTTGAAATGGCCGCCTGACCCCTCCTTCTCTGACGTCTCCCTAAAGCTCCCACTACAGGATCATTTCCTTTTGTCTCGTCCCTGCGCGCTCATGTGTCTCCCTTCATTCAGTGAGACACTCATATTGCAATTTCAGCTCTGTCTCTACACCTGTCAAAGAAGCAGCTGTGCTTTCTTTTTCTGGGTGTCAGGTTCTTCATTGCTAGTTAATCCACTGACTGTGCCTGACACAGCTCACAACAGCCTACTACCTAAAGAACAGCTTTCATTGCTGTGGCAGCAAAACTATGCTTTAGTGCTAGTGCGAGTGTGATCGCACAGTGCTGGGACACCGGGCGCAAACTTATTTCACTAATGTCTTATGTACCTTTAAAATGCTTTTTGTCCCTGGTGCTAAAAAAAGATGAGATCATCTAAACATGCATTACCTCTGAATATGCATTGTCATATTGCAGGTCTTAGAACATTTATCTAATGCGAGTGTGATCGCACAGTACTGGGACACCGGGCACAAACTTATTTCTGCCTAAGTGCCTATTATGTTGGCGATCAGCTTTTCTAAGGCGCCCGGTGTCCCAGTACTGTGCGATCACACTCGCATTAGATAAATGTGCACAGGCATAACAACACTTTGGTTCAGATTCACATGTACATAAACCCCTCTGTATTTACAAAATTCCTGCTTTGTCCCAAGTGCGCTTCCCCTTCACTTTATCCGGAGAATCAAGCAACAATTCTGCCACACCACTTACACGCTGTTCGTCGCTGCTGGCTGCAGCAGAGAAGCAGCACTGGTATACTTCATTCCCAAAGCCTTCCTGTGGTCGATGCGCGGCAACTTCCTGCCCACTGGCTGATTAGTGCCAGTGATGGCTAAACAGCCTCCAGCAGCACTGAGTGGGGCTCTCCCTTGGTTTTGGGCATGTGTGATCACACTCGCATTAGATAAATGTTCTAAGACCTGCAATATGACAATTACTTCTATATTAATTAGCACTGTGCACCCCAAGTAGCTGCTGATATTCAAGTTGCGAGCCTCCATCAACAGCGTGCACCCACAACCTGCAAGCAATCAGCTCTTCAAGTGCTTCTAAGGAGTAGGATGCCCAAAACCAAGGGAGAGCCCCACTCAGTGCTGCTGGAGGCTGTTTAGCCATCACTGGCACTAATCAGCCAGTGGGCAGGAAGTTGCCGCGCATCGACCACAGGAAGGCTTTTGGAATGAAGTATACCAGTGCTGCTTCTCTGCTGCAGCCAGCAGCGACGAACAGCGTGTAAGTGGTGTGGCAGAATTGTTGCTTGATTCTCCGGATAAAGTGAAGGGGAAGCGCACTTGGGACAAAGCAGGAATTTTGTAAATACAGAGGGGTTTATGTACATGTGAATCTGAACCAAAGTGTTGTTATGCCTGTGCACATTTATCTAATGCGAGTGTGATCGCACAGTACTGGGACACCGGGCGCCTTAGAAAAGCTGATCGCCAACATAATAGGCACTTAGGCAGAAATAAGTTTGTGCCCGGTGTCCCAGTACTGTGCGATCACACTCGCATTAGATAAATGTTCTAAGACCTGCAATATGATAATGCATATTCAGAGGTAATGCATGTTTAGATGATCTCATCTTTTTTTAGCACCAGGGACAAAAAGCATTTTAAAGGTACATAAGACATTAGTGAAATAAGTTTGCGCCCGGTGTCCCAGTACTGTGCGATCACACTCGCACTAGCACTAAAGCATAGTTTTGCTGCCACATCAATGAAAGCTGTTCTTTAGGTAGTAGGCTGTTGTGAGCTGTGTCAGGCACAGTCAGTGGATTAACTAGCAATGAAGAACCTGACACCCAGAAAAAGAAAGCACAGCTGCTTCTTTGACAGGTGTAGAGACAGAGCTGAAATTGCAATATGAGTGTCTCACTGAATGAAGGGAGACACATGAGCGCGCAGGGACGAGACAAAAGGAAATGATCCTGTAGTGGGAGCTTTAGGGAGACGTCAGAGAAGGAAGGGGTCAGGCGGCCATTTCAAAAACGGCTAGATGAGATCAGTAAGTTTATTTTCTGCCAAAGTTTATTTAGATAAAAATTGTGCTACAGTTTACTGTAAAGATCTTTAATTAACTAATCTAAATAAGTTACAGTCATTTTTGGGTTGACTGTCCCTTTAAGGGTAAGAAATTGAAAAATGGCCTTGTCCTTAAGGGGTTAAAGGGACACTGAACCCAATTTTTTTCTTTCATTATTCAGATAGAGCATGCAACTTTAAACAACTTTCTAATTTACTTCTATTATTAATTTTTCTTCATTCTCTTGCTATCTTTATTTGAAAAGCAAGAATATAAGTTTAGAAGCCGGACCATTTTTGGTTCACAACCTGAGTTGCCCTTGCTGATTAGACAGCACCAATAAACAAGTGCTGTCCAGGGAACTGAACCAAAGATTGGCTGGCTCCTTAGCTTAGATTTCTTTTTCAAATAAAGATAGCAAGAGAATGAAGAAAAATTGGTAATAGGAGTAAATTAGAAAGTTGTTTAAAATTGCATGATCTTACATTGCGGGAAGCAGGCTCGCATATGTGAACACTCCCCGCAAGGGCTCCGGAGCAGCTCTCCGGAGCCCTTTGTATGTAATATGATTAAGTGACTGTAAAATAAAATATGCACAATACATTATTAGATGAGGAATAGATTCAATAATCTGAAAATGTAGTTATTTAATATACTTGTAAATACTTGTGTATACTTGTTAATATACTTGTAAATGATTATAATGCATAGGTAAAAGAATAATGTAATCAATTTTTATAGGATAACATTTTTTTTTATAATAAGAGTCAAATTAAAACGTTAGCAATTTAATAATAAATTCAGAAGAGATTAAGGGATTAAAGGAGAAATAATTTTATGGGCAGCAAATTTATTTTTAATACATAGTTGACATGATAAGACTTAAAAAAAAAAAATTAAGTGCGAATGACAACACATGGTCATCATTTACACAATGTATTTAGCATGGATGACAACCATATATTGTCATAAGGGGGGGGACTTTCTGAGCTCATAGAGGCACCCCCTGCACTTAACCCGCATCCCTGGTGGTCTACTGCAGTAAGTGGCAGGCAGGACGACAGGTCTTATGGAAGCTGGATGGGAGGGTTGGTATTTAAATCCCTTAATCTCTCTTAAGCCCTAGAAACCCAAAAGGCCCATAATTTGCTCTTTCAAACAGTGAATGTCTTGGGGGTTAAAGTTCAAGCATAATTTGATTAAAATATAAAAATTGGATGGGGAGGAGCCAACTGCTAAAGGAACAAAACGTGTTTCTGCTGAGCTCCGGTTCTAACCTTATTAAAAGAAGGGTTAACGCAAATTTCTACCTCTAAAATGCTTAAGACAGATTACTAATATTTATCTGGGCTGGAGAAGAGTTTGGGTGATCGACTGGACATATCTAGATCAGTAAGTTTGACAGCATCTAAGCCATGAAGGAGGCCTCGGCCATGTGGGAGTCTGAGATGGTAATGCGTGAAGCCTTAGCGGACATGGCTTTACAAAATGCTGCACATATACAAGTTGATGCATCTCGTGCAGATCTTTATTATTGAACCATTGAATTTGGTGCTTACAAAGGTGGATGTGCAGATGAACATATCACTCCTTCTGGGCAAAATGACTTAATCTCTAACGGCAATACAACTTCGTACCGCACGTTGGGCTGTATGGGGAGTGATGAGGATCAGAACAACCCTGATAAGAAGGGTACTGCAACGCGGCTCACAATGCTGACTAGCACCTCTTCTTATCACAAGAGGAGCAAGGGGGAACCAAGGCGACATTACCCTGTCATCACAGGGGTTTCACCACCACTTCCTAAGAGCAATGGCACTTACATCACTATGGCTATGACTACCGACTTATTCCTGGAACTAATGGGAGATGGTGATCCCCAATTGAGATCACAGTGTATTTTCTATATCCCACGTCTTCTAACTTAAATGGAGGTGCCCTGGAGCCTTAAGAGACTTGCTTCTATCATGCCTAAAACCGGAGTAGGCTAAAATGTTCCTGTCATGATGCTCAGATCGCAGAGTCAGAGTAAGACTGGCACTGTGAGATGTAAAATGACACTCAGTTAACCCTATGACTTATTTTTTATTCTCAAATCTATACTGGGAACTTGTGTTCTCATTGTATCTCATAATGAAACCTTTTCATTGGAGGTATAGGGTTCCATGGAGATAGGAACTTTCTAAGGACACTATTGGTACAGGTCTGATGGTTACTTTTATTTTGAGTATTAAAGTTAATGGTCTATGAATGTTTATACACACATAGGGGGTTCATTATATATTTCATTAATGACAGCCTAAGCCCAGTACTAATGGAATTCCCCTGTTTGTGAGGTACACATGCCCAGTACACCTTAAGGCTTTGTTGTATTTTGTGTATGATTTTTACATACTATCACCTAACGAATATGACTTGTTCAATGGTGACAGTTACCTCTTATTTACAACCCCATACTTATTTTTTATAACCTATATTTTTGACATCTCAGGCACAGGTTTAATGTTTAACAATACCATGTGTGTGATACCTACCTATATTACCTACTTTCACTTACAGCGCAATAGTTTCTAAATATTTCTGCTTTGACCTTAATATTATGTCTGCTGCAATTTAGACATAAAAGTGCGTATTGGCTATACACTGTATTAACCCATTACGTTACATATTCCGGGTGCTTGCTTGACATTCCCTTTCCCAACTTTCACTTATATACACTGACGGATGTTTGTTGTACTATGTGCTCTTCTGTGTTTGGAGGGTTTTGCCTGTTATTGATTACCCATGACGTGTTCTAATAAGAATTTAGTTTGATACAATCTTTATAGTACTTTGATATTTGGGAAATTATATGAAGAAATTGTTAAATGCCCCTAGTCTAATGATTTTCTACATGGAGAGGCAGCATAGCCATCCCCCAGAGTAAGGTACCAATAAGCTATGAAAAGGGTGCCTTTGGCACTATGTGTGAGGCAACGTTCTCTTTTAGAGTATACATCTACTTACTGTATCATTTTCCCTAATAATTATAGACATCTGTTTTTTTATACCTGCCTATCGCTGGGTATAGGGCCCATGTCCGGATGATGGGAGTAGGCTGTGATAATTTAGATGTCTTTGTGCCTCTCTTTGCATTATTGCATTTTATTGTAAGTTATATTGCACTGTAATGTAATGGAAGTAGGTATAATCCTGGGCTGAGGTAATTTATGTTTAAATGCTAACTGGTTACTAAATGATAGGATTCTAGATATAACAGAAAAGCTATTATGGTCTCCCTCAGCTCAATACTTACTGTCATTAACCAAATAGTGTTGCCTCATCTGTTTACATGTGAATCTTTATATGTATTCATATATTATTCTCCTCTAGGTCCCACTAGCTTACCTCAACATTTATATAGACCCTATATACTCAAAAGCTCTTGTTCCCAACTTAGAAAACTTATGACTAGTCTCCACCCCCCCCCTCATATATCTATAGAACTCTAGTAATATGTGATCATGCTAGAGTATTCTTACGCGGTTTCCCTCGAAACATACCGCACTCAAATTAACATTTTCTTACTCACCCAAAATCAGGTGGCTTAGATACACTTTACCTTGACATTTCCAGTTCCTACATACAGTAAGCCACAATTTGATATTTGTCTATTACATATTTTTGGTTTGAAAAGATTATAAAGCTCAACAAGGTTATATTCTCTATATCTTATATATACATATTGCACATTACCACATGGTTATTCTTTTTATGCTTTTAAATAGATTCAAAGAAAATATAGAAAATTTGAGGTCTACTATTTGTGTATTGCATAAATGTGTTGCAATGGATATGACTATATGCTAAGGCACATTGACTGCCATGATTCTTTTTTTTTTTGTAATGCAAATGTGTTTGTAATGCAAATGTGTTTATTATATCACATGTTTAACCTCAATAAAAATTACTTAAACAAAAAATATATATAAAAATTGTTTTAATACACCTTACAAATATATACAACATGCAATTAAAAAGGCCTAGAGAGACCCCATAAGAACCCTTGTGTTAAAGCCCAGAATACCCTCTTTAAAATAAATAATAAAAATAAAATAACAATAATAGTGATCCCTTGGAATGAAAATATTAGAGGCTCATATGAACCCCTATGTGAAAATTGTAGTTACATAACTAAAATGAAAGGCCCTTATTTATGTTAGGATAAACACTTCTTTTTACTATAGATTTTAGATGAAAAATAAGCACATTATTGTTTATAACCTTGTTTATTAAAATCTTTAAAAAATGCATTTTCACACTTTTTGTTGCAGGTTTCTCACATGTTCTGAAATATACATAAAATAATTGTATTGTGGGGTGGAGCGTGCGGGCGTCCATTATGGCCGCACCATACTAGAGCTCTTGAGACTGCAGGGATGGAGCTTTCTCCCAGGCCTTCATAGTGCAAGATTTGTGCACAAAAACCACTCGCAACAACTACAGGAGTGGACATAGCACTTGTGTCCCAATCCTCCCTCGGCCCGCGGTGTAGGCCGCAAACAAAGCCTTCCCACTGTGATTACCTCAAGCACCACAATATAAAATTATACCAGCACACATCTCCATAATGTAAGGAGCATCTGCCAGAACTTA
Source organism: Bombina bombina (assembly GCF_027579735.1). Lineage (NCBI taxonomy): Eukaryota > Metazoa > Chordata > Amphibia > Anura > Bombinatoridae > Bombina > Bombina bombina. The sequence goes on along the minus strand of NC_069504.1, from coordinate 615,361,300 downwards.
TACATCTGGCTTTCTGCAACTCCACAACGCCGAATTTGGTGACCGTAACTGATCAACATGCTGCACATATGAGTGACGCACTCTCCTCACGATCCGCCATCTTTAGGGTAAGGAGGCATGGGAGACGTGCTTAATGCATGAATGAAAACTCACATATAGCCCCAAGCTAAATATCATAGCTGCATCAAAAGCTGAAAGGGGCTACAACCTCTGGGCAACTTTGCACAAGCTAGCATTATATATTCAGAACCAAATGTTATAGCTACTTAATCGCATATAATATAAATCTTAAGCATTTAAACTGCTATCATTTGCCTGCGCAGTTACCTTTTGACATATGCTGTGTGGGCTCAACTAAGAACATATTACAAGCTAAAAAGGGGGGACAAAGATAAATAAATAAAAGCAACACTACTTATAGTGTCAAATATATTCCACTGGGACACACAGCCCCTTTCAAAAGTTGAAAAGAGCTGCAACCTCTAAGCGATTTTGAACAAGCAAGTACTGGACAGTCAGCAACAGATGTTGTCTTTGCATAAATACATGATCTAAATAAACATTTGCCTACGCAGCTAAACTCCGATACCTGCAGGGTGGGCTCAGCTACATACATACTACGAGTAAAAAAGGATTCTGATCTAGATTCTAGACCATAGTAATAGTGAAACTTCAATCTGCACGTCCACTTGGGCATTGAGACTTCAAGATGGCACTGCGTAGAAACTCTAAGGCTGACAAAAACTTAAAACCCAGTAATCCCTCTAACATAGTAAACACCTGCTTAGGAACATGGATAAGAAAAAAAAAGCAGATACCCCTCAAATATATAGTGAGGAAAAATACCTGTCAGACAATCTGGATATCTCTCAAGCGACATCAGCTTCACCTAGCTCACTAACCCAAGCTGAAGATGGCCCCGTAACTCTAAAAGCCATGGAAGCCCTCATAAACCAAGTTAAATCCTGCATTAAGAATGAATGCCTGGAACTGAAAAAATATATAAATTAACTGGGTTTTTGAGTGGAAACATTAGAGGATGACAGGGAAGAATTAGCCAAAGAAATGTCTGATATTTCTCATTCCATAGAAAGTTTCTTAGAAACAGCAAGCACAGATCAATGATCTGGAAAACAATTTGGATGATATTGAAAATATAACGTGAAGGAACAACCTTCGCATCCGCGGCGTTCCTGAATCAGTGAAAGGTGAAGATATTCATGAACACCTGCAAAATCTGTTCCAATCATTAGCTATTGCTAACCAACGAGTGATAGAAGTAAAACCTCTTGAAAGAGCTCACTGTTCTTTATGATCTAAGCCAAGTGACATCCAACCTCCTAGAGACATTGTTGTGTGCTTTCAAAGCTATAGAGATAGAGAAAAAATATTTTCAGCTAGCAAGAGCCTTCTCTTATATGAATGCAAAAATCACAATATTCCAAGATTTTTCTGCAAGAACACTTCAACTGAGAAAAGAATATGCCTTCTTCACTACACCGGTGTTCCCTCAAGATCCCTTATAGATGGGGTTTCCCTGTCTCTTTACAAATTACTAAAAAAGGGAAATGCTATGAATGTACTAATCCAGCTAACGTGAATTACTTTTGTAAACAACTGGATATTTCTTTCCCAGAAGCATGGAACGTCTCCTCAATAAAATACGCACCTATACCACCTAAACCACAGAGAAGATTGTGGTCTGAAATTGCCAGCAAACAGACCAAGAAGAATTGCATTTAACCAACTAACCCTCTAGATACTTCTTGAACCATCATAGCACTGACCGTGGTCTTCAAAAGTTAGTAAGTATGGAACTTCGGGTACTCTTACCTGGAAGCTGTACTAAATTTACTCACACTGACTCTTCATATCTACAAACTACTGTTTAACTCCAGTCTTGAACTCTAGAACTACTGTGTCTTATTACTGGACCTTATCCAATGTTATAGTTATAGTTATTATTTGTACTCGTTCAACCTGTTTAGACTTAATTTGTCAATATGTTGTGAATTTTGCTGTATACATGGTAGCTGCACTAAATCTGCTCACACTGACTTTTCACATGTACGAACTACTGTTTAACTTCAGTATTAAACTCTGGTGCTATTGGGTCATATTACTGATCCATATCCAATGTTATAGGGTAGATATTATTTATTCTAGTTTAAACCTGTTTAGACTTAATTTGTTAATATGTTGTGAACTTTGTTGCATCATTTTATATCTTTACAAAGGGCATATATCTATATAAGTTAATATTTTTTACTGTGCCTGTGGCTCCCTTATGGTATTCCCTCTCTTTCTAAATTCTCATTCACTTGTCAGACTTTAGTCTGCTAGGTATCTCCTCTTTTCCCTATTCCCTCTCTTTCTTCTTAACTTTCACCCCACTCCCCTCCTTCCCATCAGTTCTATTTTTTTGGTTATTTCTCTGTTTATTTAATTTTAAAGAGTGTACTCTTTCATAGCTTAATCCACGTACAGGACATATAACAGTCTCAGTAATTGTTAGTCTTATTAGTTTTATCTGAACACCTCTACTACATACATCTACAACCAAGTATACCTGGCTCATCACTCCCTAGCTAACCATTTTAAAATTGCCACATTAAACGTGAAGGGCTTCCTCTCTCCACAAAAACGTTCATTATCTTTCCATGACTTTTATAAGAAGCAGTTAGACATCATTATGATTCAAGAAACTCATTTAAAAAACTAGTGAACCCTCATTATCTCATTTCTATTACGACCAACACTTTCTAAACTCCGGCCCGACAAAATATAATGGGGTGTGCATTTAATTTAGAAAGGGAACATCATATGAACTTCTACAAAAATATCAAGATCAGGAGGGTAGGATACTGATTTTGGTGGGGCTATACTACGGTAGACCTATAACCAAGGCTAATATATATGCACCCAATCGCCCCTCCCCCCCTTTTTCGCAAAGTCATTAATCAACTTATAGACATTTCAAAAGGTCCAATATTGCTAGTAGGGGACTTTAACTTCCCCATCTGTCCAGCACTAGACACATCCACAGGCAAATCTTCTATCAGAAACAATCAAATAAAATCCAATTGGCAAGCAATATGAACAATACCCTTCTTTGACCCTTGGAGAATAACCCATCCTATTACAAAAGATTATACATTCTTTTCCAATCCGCAATACTCCTACACCCGTTTGGACTACATCTTCTGTGATCAAAACACAGTAACCACTTTAATAGACTCCAGACTATATCATACTACATGGTCTGATCACAGCATGGTCAGTACTACTTTTGTGTGGTCTACTAAACCACAACATCTACAGTTTTGGAAACTTAATGATCAAATCTTTTCTGACCCATTATTAACCACAGACATAGCTGAAAAAAACATCTGAATTCTTTACTTTCAATGATCCTATCACTACTTCGGCAACTTATAACTGGGAGGCATACAAATGTTACATAAGGGGGGTGATACGGAGTCATACACACAAACAATGTAAACAAAGAGCAGCACAATTTCGATCACTGACCTCAGACTTCCATACCAGTGAAAAAGCACTAAAACAAAATCCCCAATCCCAACAACTCTTACAGTAATCACAACAAGCATGAGAAGCCCTCAATCAATATCTGGTTAAAAATGCACATATCCGCACACTCACAACAAAATAAAAATGATTTATTGAAAGTAACAAAGCAGGACGCCTTATGGCTAGATCTCTTAAAAAGAAGAGATACAAAACTTGTATAACTAAAATTTCAGATTCTTCCAGATATTCATTTTTGCAAAATACTATTTCTCTCTATATAACCTCCCAACTCTGAATTTAGATACTAAACTTAAATTAATTAATGACTACCTCTCCCAAATTCGACTCCCCACCTTATCCAAAGAAAGCTGTGAAGCCCTGGTTTTGCAATTTTCCCTCCAAGAAATTCTTATAGCCATTAAAAATCTCCCCCAAGGTAAAGCTCCAGGCCCAGATGGTTTTACCCCTAAATTCTACCATATTTTCAAATCCCTTCTAAGCCTTCACCTTCTTAAAATGTATTATTCCCTTGATCATGACTGTCAATTATCACAACCTCTTCTAGAGGCTATGATATCCGTCATCCCAAAACCAGGTAAATCTATGGAACTGGTCTCTAATTACTGCCCAATATCCCTAATAAACATTGATATTAAGCTATACGTTAAACTGTTGGCAACAAGAATAAACAAACACCTCCCCACTCTCATCCATACCAATCCGGTTGGCTTCATACCTGGTAGAGAAGCCAAAGATAATACTATTCACGTACTACAAACTTTGTTTTCTGCCACCACCTCCAAAACTCCCTAAGAGTTCTTTCTACAGAGAAGACCTTTGACAGGGTGGACTGGGACTTTCTCTGGTCCACTCTGTTAAAGTTTGGATTCTCAAACATACTACTCACCCGTATAAAAGCACAATAACAATAACCCAACCGCCAGAATTAATGCTAATAATACTCTCTCTTCAAAGATCCCTATAAGGAACGGAATGCGCCAGGGTTGTCCCATATCTCCCTTATTATTTGCATTGGTGGTGGAAGTGTTAGCAATGCGGGTTAGAAATAATAATCAAATACAGGGTATTTCCTTTGGACTAGCCCATCAAAAATGCCTACTTTACGCAGATGTTATCATATTTACACTTCGCTCCCTGACTGCTTCACTGCCTACCCTTCTTAAAGAGCTTGAAGACTGTAGACGCATTTCAATCTTTCCATTAATATGGAGAAATCAATGTTAATGCCTCTACATATTACTGAGGATGACTTCCAATATCTTACAAAACATACCACTTTACAGATCACAAACAAAATTCACTATCTTGGGATTGATATATCCCCCAACCAGACTGATTTATTTGACCTTAATTACATTAACCTTAAGAAAAAACCCACAACTCCCTTGAAATATGGCATAAACAAGGTCACCTCTCTTGGATAGGGCATATTAATGCAATAAAAATCACCCTTCTCCCTAAATATTTATATCTATTTCAGGCCCTCCCCCTAGACCTGCCCCTTTAATATTTAATGAAACAGAAAAAAAATATTTGAGTTATTTATTTGGGCACAAAAAAGAACTAGAGTAACCAAAAATACATTATATCTTAGCAGAGGACACGTGGTTTAGGTGCTCCAAATCTATTAGATTATTATAAATCGTCCCATATAGCGCAAATTACTGCATGGAAACACTCTCATCCTGGAAAACCCTGGGTATAGTTGGAATCCTTTTTAATTGGATGGTTTAACCTTGGAGATTTGTGTTGGATCCCACCCAAACTAAGACCCCCAGAAGCCAGTATAAATTATTATGTCTCAGCTATGCTGCGAACATGGGACAAAATCTTAAATATCATTAAAGATGTTGAATGGACCGAACAGTCTAGTTGGCTGACTATAGACGTGAGTGTTTTGTACTCATCCATCCAGCATGATTTAGGCATTCAAGCATTAAAACACTTTTTGTGTCACTATACAGATTTTTCTTCTGTATTCCAATAATATGTGTTGTAAGTAATCATGTTCTTATTGTCTCACAATTATTTTGACTTTGTGGGTGATTTTTATCTCCATAGATGTGGGACTGCGATGGGGGCAAAGTTTGCCCCCTCCTATGCTAACCTCTTTATGAGGTGGTGGGAGGAGTCCCAAATATTTGGAGATACTAATCCTCTCAGACCTTATATACATGTCTATAAAAGATAAATAGATGATCTTCTCATTTGGTCTGGGGGAGAAGCACTAGCTCTTTTGTTGCATGGCTTAATGACAATCAATTAGGTCTGAAGTTTACCTTTGAATTTGATGAGGAGTCCATTAATTATCTGGATTTGACCTTAAAGGGCCACATTGGCAGGGGTATTAGCACTGGAGTATATCGAAAACCAATTACAGGTAATACCCTTTTAAGAGCGAATAGCTGTCATCCCAAGCAGGTGGCTCATGCAGTGGCCAAGGGGCAATTTTCTAGAGTAAAAAGGAATTGCTCTACATATGTAGCCTATAAGGAGGAGGCAGACAAACTTAGCTCCAGACTAATAGAAAGGGGATACAAACATTCTGTCATTAAGAGAGCTAGACAGAAAGTGACAGAGATAGACAGGTCTGATCTCCTAAGAAATAAGACAGTTCAAAGGAAAGGTTTTGCGGGAGTTACCTTTGTTACAGGCTACAGCAATCAATATGATAACATCTTGAAGATTGCACACAAACATTTTTCCCTTTTGGTAGCAGATGATCTCTTGGTCCCTGTGGTCTCTAAAGGCATTAGATGCTCATATAGAAATGCAAAAACAATAGCCAAATGAATTGACATACGGACAGTCCTCTCCTTGGTTAACACATAAAGGTATGTTCAAGTGCACCACTCATATCTGGTGTAACATTAGTGTAATTTTAAAAAAAAAAAAACTTTTACATCAGTCTGCTAGTGTAATCTAATTTCAGTTGCCAGGCCAGCCTGCCACTGCCAGCCTGTGTGTCAGGCTCACAGCATATACTGTGCCTACTTGCTCAGTGCCACCACCAGTCATATCTGGTGTAACAATAGTGTAAATTAAAAAAAAAAAAACTTTTACATCAGTCTGCTAGTGTAATCTAATATCAGTTGCCTGCCTGCCACTGCCAGCCTGTGTGTCAGGCTCACAGCATATACTGTGCCTACTTGCTCAGTGCCACCACTCATATCTGGTGTAACATTAGTGTAAAACAATTTTTAAAAAACTTTTACATCAGTCTGCTAGTGTAATCTAATTTCAGTTGCCAGGCCAGCCTGCCACTGCCAGCCTATGTGTCAGGCTCACAGCATATACTGTGCCTACTTGCTCAGTGCCACCACCAGTCATATCTGGTGTAACAGTAGTGTAAATTTTAAAAAAAAACTTTTACATCAGTCTGCTAGTGTAATCTAATAGCAGTTGCCTGCCTGCCACTGCCAGCCTGTGTGTCAGGCTCACATCATATACTGTGCCTACTTGCTCAGTGCCACCACTCATATCTGGTGTAACAGTAGTGTAAATTTAAAACAAAACTTTTACATCAGTCTGCTAGTGTAATCTAATAGCAGTTGCCTGCCTGCCACTGCCAGCCTGTGTGTCAGGCTCACAGCATATACTGTGCCTACTTGCTCATTGCCACCACTCATATCTGGTGTAACAGTAGTGTAAATTAAAAAAAAACCTTTTACATCAGTCTGCTAGTGTAATCAAATAGCAGTTGCCTGCCTGCCACTGCCAGCCTGTGTGTCAGGCTCACAGCATATACTGTGCCTACTTGCTCAGTGCCACCACTCATATCTGGTGTACATTAGTGTAAATTTAAAAAAACAAAACTTTTACATCAGTCTGCTAGTGTAATCTAATTTCAGTTGTCAGGCCAGCCTGCCACTGCCAGCCTGTGTGTCAGGCTCACAGCATATACTGTGCCTACTTGCTCATTGCCACCACCAGTCATATCTGGTGTAACAGTAGTGTAAATTTAAAAAAAAAACTTTTACATCAGTCTGCTAGTGTAATCTAATTTCAGTTGCCAGGCCAGCCTGCCACTGCCAGACTGTGTGTCAGGCTCAGAGCATATACTGTACCTACTTGCTCAGTGCCACCACCAGTCATATCTGGTTTAACAGTAGTGTAATTTTTTTAAAAAAAACTTTAACATCAGTCTGCTAGTGTAATCTAATAGCAGTTGCCTGCCTGCCACTGCCAGCCTGTGTGTCAGGTTCACAGCATATACTGTGCCTACTTGCTCAGTGCCACCACTCATATCTGGTGTAACATTAGTGTAAATTTAAAAAAAACATTTTTTTTTACATCAGTCTGCTAGTGTAATCTAAGAGCAGTTGCCTGCCTGCCACTGCCAGCCTTTTAGGAATTTTAGGTGATTTATGCCCTTTATGGATTAAAACCAGACTCTGCATCAACTATGTAATTTTCCATGGGAGTTTTGCCATGGATCTCCCTCCGGCATGCCACAGTCCAGGCGTTAGTCCCCTTGAAACAACTTTTACATCACTTTTGTGGCCAGAAAGAGTCCCTGTGGGTTTTAAAATTCGCCTGCCTAAGTCAATGGCAGTTCGTCCGGTTCGCCCGTTCGCAAACCTTTGTGGAAGTTTGCGTTCGCTGTTCACGAACGCAAAATTTTAGGTTCGCGACATCACTATATATAAGTCGTCTATCCTGAATCCATTGTTTATTTATTTTATCTATGTATTTAATTTTATTTAATTTATTTGATTATTTTAATATTTGAACATTAGGTAGATTTTTGAATGATGGTGTTGTACCATGTAGCTGTATAGGGCTATGTATTGTTTTCCACTAAGGTAGTACTACTTTAAATAGAGGTGTGTTTCTCTTAATTATGTTTTAACCAATCACATTCACTTTGTGGGCTTATCTGGGTACTGTGAACTGGAAACCACAGGCTATGATTATGGCTTCTGCCGAAACGCATAAGCCGTTTCAGTTCACAGCACCTCTATGAAACTAACGTTATGGGCACTTTGTTACTTGTGTTTCTTTTAACATTTGAAAAATAAAGCTGAAAGTTTTATTCCGGAATGGATCGACTTCTTTTTGATTGCACAAAATCTTAACCTCTGATAAATCGATTTGGACCCAGCCATCTTCCCTCACCCCTCTCTTAAATAACCCTCTCTTATAACAATCTGGCACCATATGATACAGGCCCCGATCATCGCAGGTACATATGATACTAAATAAGGGCCTAATTTATTCCCAAATGGAACTTTCCCAATTACTAGGACCCCCTTCCATCTTTGGTTCCCTTACCTACAGGTAAGACACACCATACTTAATAACTCTTTTAGAGCTGACCTCACTAGACCCCTTACCCCCTTTGAAATTCTATGCACAACCCCCTCAATAACCAGATCTCATATTTCTATAATTCACAATAAACTAGGAGGCTCATTTCCCACCAAAAAAACATCATATATAATAAAGTGGGAAAAAGAACAAAATATTACCTTGTCAGATACCCAATGGAATCATATATTCAAAGAAACCAAAAGATCATCTATATCGTTAATATTAGCAGAACTGAACTACAACTGCTTTCGAGATGGTATTTAACTCCCCACCGTCTCCATAGTATCTTTCCTAACTCCTCCTTCTTATGTCGGAGGCATTGTGGAGGAACAGGCACCTTATCCCACATTTGGTGGTCCTGCCCTCTCCTTCAAACCTACTTGGATAATATCAATAAATGTATTGATACTACTCTAGGTACATCGTTTAAACTTTCGCCTACTATAGTCTTATTAAACGATATTCCCCCTATCACTTGTATATACCGGAAAAAATTAACTTAACTTAACTGTGCTAGATGTTAGATACCCAGATTCTGGAAGAAACCCCAAACTCCCAATTTTGCCATGTGGTTAAGAGAAGCGGATTATGTTTTATCTCTATAAAAAATACATTACACCTTCTTAGGCAAATAAGACTTTATTGCTGACATCTTATATATATGGGAACAAGGGCTGCTTTAACATTTACCATGATGTATTGTACATTACTGACAATCAGAAAGTAATAAGATGTTGATACAATGGCCTCTAGTTATCAACGCGTCTACTTTACCTACCTTCGCCGGCCCAATACGCCCGCCTAAGCTCGCCTACCATCGCCGCCGTGGACCTGAAAAATTTTGCCAAAGTTATCAATAAATCTGTCAAAAAGCCACGCACCAAGTACGGGGCGATGAGCAGCGGACTGTGATAGTTATCACTCATCCGATCTCGCTGCTCTTTGGCTTTTTGACAGCTTTATTGACAAGCTGTCACTAAGCACCCACACTAACTACACTGTTCTACCCCCTATACTGGCGCCCCCGGAGCCCCCCCGCAACTAAATAAAGTTATTAACCCCTAAACCGGCGCTCCTAGACCCGGCCACAACTCTTATAAATGTATTAACCCCTAAACCGCCGCTCCCGGACACCACCGCCACCTACATTATACCTAGTAACCCCTATCCTGCCCTCCCTATACCGCCACAACCTATAATAAAGTTATTAACCCCTATCCTGCGGATCCAGGACCTCGCCACAACTAAATAAATGGTTTAACCCCTAAACCGTTGCTCCCGGACCCCGCCGCAACCTATATTAAACTTATTAACCCCTAATCTGCCACCCCCTACACTGTTGTCACCTATAATAAATTTATTAACCCCTATCCTGCCCCCCCTACACCACTGCCACTGTAATAAAATTATTAACCCCTAAACCTAAGTCTAACACTAACCCTAACACCCCCCTAACTTAAATATTAATTAAAAAAATCTAAATAATATTTCTATTATTAACTAAATTAATCCTATTTAAAACTAAATACTTACCTTTAAAATAAACCCTAAAATAGCTACAATATAAATATTTATACAATATTATATAAATATTTATACAATATATATATTTTTATTTTACAGGCAACTTTCAATTTATTTTAACTAGGTACAATAGCTATTAAATAGTTAATAACTATTTAATAGCTACCTAGTTAAAATAAAGAGAAATTTACCTGTAAAATAAAACCTAACCTAAGTTACAATTACACCTAACACTACACTATACTTTAATAAATTATTCCTATTTAAAACTAAATACTTACCTGTAAAATAAACCCTAAGATAGCTACAATGTAATTAATAATTACATTGTAGCTATCTTAGGATTTATATTTATTTTACAGGTAGCTTTGTATTTATTTTAGCTAGTTAGAATAGTTATTAAATAGTTATTAACTATTTAATAACTACCTAGCTAAAAGAAATACAAAACTTACCTGTAAAATAAATCCTAACCTAAGTTACAATTAAACCTAACACTACACTATCATTAAATTAATTAAATAAATTACCTACAAATAACTACAATTAAATTCAATTAAATAAACTAACTAAAGTACAAAAAATAAAAAAAAGCTAAGTTACAAAAAATAAAAAAAAATAAGTTACAAACATTTCAAAAATATTACAACAATTTTAAGCTACTTACACCTAATCTAAGCCCCCTAATAAAATAACAAAGCCTCCCAAAATAAAAAAATTCCCTACCCTATTCTACATTAAAAAGTTACCAGCTCTATTACCTTAACAGCCCTTAAAAGGGCCTTTTGCGGGGCATGCCCCAAAGAAAACAGCTCTTTTGCCTGTAAAATAAAAATACAACCCCCCCCAACATTAAAACCCACCACCCACATACCCCTACTCTAACCCAAACCCCCCTTAAATAAACCTAACACTACCCCCCTGAAGATCATCCTACCTGTAGCCGTCTTCAGCCAGCCGACCCACCGATGGAACTGAAGAAGAGATTCGGAGCGGCAGAAGTCATCATCCAAGGGGCGCTGAAGAAGTCTTCCATCCGATTGAAGTCATCATCCAAGGGGCGATGAAGAGGTCTTCCATCCGATTGAAGTCTTTATCCAAGCGGCGTCTTCAATCTTCATCCATCCGGAGCTGAGCCATCTTCAGACAAGCCGACGCGGAGCCATCCTCTTCTTCCCGACGACTAACGACGAATGACGGTACCTTTAAGTGACGTCATCCAAGATGGCGTCCTATCAATTCCGATTGGCTGATAGGATTCTATCAGCCAATCGGAATTAAGGTAGGAAAAATCTGATTGGCTGATTGAATCAGCCAATCAGATTGAAGTTCAATCCGATTGGCTGATCCAATCAGCCAATCAGATTGAGCTTGCATTCTATTGGCTGTTCCAATCAGCCAATAGAATGTGAGCTCAATCTGATTGGCTGATAGGATCAGCCAATCAGATTGAACTTCAATCTGATTGGCTGATTCAATCAGCCAATCAGATTTTTCCTACCTTAATTCCGATTGGCTGATAGAATCCTATCAGCCAATCAGAATTGAAGGGACGCTATCTTGGATGTTGTCACTGAAAGGTACCGTCATTCGTCGTTAGTCGTCAGGAAGAAGAGGATGGCTCCGCGTCGGCTTGTCTGAAGATGGCTCCGCTCCGCTCCCGATCGATGAAGATTGAAGACGCCGCTTGGATGAAGACTTCAATCGAATGGAAGACCTCTTCAGCGCCCCTTGGATGATGACTTCAATCGGATGGAAGACTTCTTCAGCGCCCCTTGGATGATGACTTCTGCCGCTCCGGATCTCTTCTTCAGTTACATCGGTGGGTCGGCTGGCTGAAGACGGCTAAAGGTAGGATGATCTTCAGGGGGGTAGTGTTAGGTTTATTTAAGGAGGGTTTGGGTTAGAGTAGGGGTATGTGGGTGGTGGGTTTTAATGTTGGGGGGGTTGTATTTTTATTTTACAGGCAAAAGAGCTGTTTTCTTTGGGGCATGCCCCGTAAAAGGCCCTTTTAAAGGCTGGTTAGGTAATAGAGCTGGTAACTATTTAATGTAGAATAGGGTAGGGAATTTTTTTATTTTGGGGGGCTTTGTTATTTTATTAGGGGACTTAGATTAGGTGTAAGTAGCTTAAAATTGTTGTAATATTTTTGAAATGTTTGTAACTTATTTTTTTATTTTTTGTAACTTAGCTTTTTTTATTTTTTGTATTTTAGTTAGTTTATTTAATTGAATTTAATTGTAGTTATTTGTAGGTAATTTATTTAATTAATTTAATGATAGTGTAGTGTTTAATTTTAACTTAGGTTAGGATTTATTTTACAGGTAATTTTGTATTTCTTTTAGCTAGGTAGTTATTAAATAGTTAACAACTATTTAATAACTATTCTAACTAGCTAAAATAAATACAAAGTTACCTGTAAAATAAATATAAATCCTAAGATAGCTACAATATAATTATTATTTATATTGTAGCTATATTAGGGTTTATTTTAAAGGTAAGTATTTAGTTTTAAATAGGATTAATTTAGTTAATAAGAGAAATATTATTTAGATTTATTTAATTAATATTTAAGTTAGGGGGGTGTTAGGGTTAGTGTTAGACTTAGGTTTAGGGGTTAATAATTTTATTACAGTGGCGGCGGTGTAGGGGGGGCAGGATAGGGGTTAATAAATTTATTATAGGTGGCGACGGTGTAGGGGGGGCAGATTAGGGGTTAATAAGTTTAATATAGGTGGCGGCGGGGTCCGGGAGCAGCGGTTTAGGGGTTAAGCAATTTATTTAGTTGCGACAAGGTCCGGGATCGGCAGGATAGGGGTTAATAACTTTATTATAGGTGGCGACGGTGTAGGGGGGGCAGGATAGGGGTTAATAGGTATTATGTAGGTGGCGGCGGGGTCCAGGAGCGGCGGTTTAGGGGTTAATACATATATTATAGTTGCGGTGGGGACCGGGAGCGGCGGTTTAGGGGTTAACATATTTATTATAGTGGCGGCGGGTCCGGGAGCGGCGGTTTAGGGGTTAATAAGTTTATTAGAGTGGCGGTGGGCTCCGGGAGCGGCGGTTTAGGGGGTATTACATTTATTTAGTTGCGGTGGTGCAGGGGGGGTCAGATTAGGGGTGTTTAGACTCGGGGTACATGTTAGGGTGTTAGGTGTAGACAGCTTCCATAGGAATCAATTGGATGTCTAGCAGCAGCGAACATGAACTTTCGCTATGGTCAGACTCCCATTGATTCCTATGGGATCCGCCGCCTCCAGGGCGGCGGTTTGAAAACCAGGTACGCTGGGCCGGAAAAGTGCCGAGCGTACCTGCTAGTTTTTTGATAACTAGCAAAAGTAGTCAGATTGTGCCGAACTTGTGTGCGGAACATCTGTAGTGACGTAAGAATCGATCTGTGTCGGACTGAGTCCGGTGGATCGAAGCTTACGTCACTATATTCTACTTTTGCCGGTGTCTAGGGCTTGATAACTAAGGCGAATCAGCCTCGCCACAAATACGCTGCGGAATTCCAGCGTATTTGAGTTTGACAGCTTGATAACTAGGGGCCTCAGTAATAGACTTTTAGTTAGTTGCAAGTAAATGTGTAAAGATCAAATGCTTAAATATTTGTAATTTGTTGAGGAGGATATGCAATAACCTTTCAGATGATGAAGATCTTTCTGGGACACAGCAAAAGGATTTGATATGTAAAATGTGGACACTCAGCTTTAAAAAGTAACTCAAAGTCCTAATATAGGATGACGTGTATTTATATGAACACTAGTTTTTCTTCAAAGTTTGCCTTTGATTGTTGAATGTAATTGTGCATTGGCAATTCATGTACACCTGTTTAAAAAAATGTAATAAAACATTTAATAAAAAATAAAAAATAAAATTGTGGGGGGGCGGAGCCAGCAGCCGTGCTGTAAGGACGTGCAGACATTGAGCTCCCTTGCATAAAAACCCAAATCAAGGTTTTTATTTATATGTTGGTCCTACAAGATCTAGCCTTAACATAGAGAATTATACCCACTACTTAGATACCATCTTTGGGGGCTTGAATTTGCCCAATTCTATTATTTTGGAGAGACTTGATCCATATTGACCCGCCGGGCTGGTCGCACACCAACTTGCCGCCTATGCTACTGAGACTGCGGCTGCCTGTGTTCTGGAGGGTTGGGGCTCCACTCCAGAACGAACACATACCGGCTCAACTTTACTGGGCTTAGCTCAGGAGACCCTTGTACTGTTGAGAGGGTCCGGTGAAGGTACATGAAGACCCCCTCCTGCTAGGCCCAATACAGGGAGCTACCTGCGGCTGATCCTGTAAGCTCCTCTTTGAGTGCCGCGGCTGCAGCGGTTCCTGGTCTCCGGAGGGTCGGGGCTCCGCTCCGGAGACTTGATTGCACTCTACCTGACTAACACAACTGAGGCGGCCCACATCGGAGCACCACACACCAAAGCCCTTCACTTACCGGAGACCGGTTGTTGCATCGGATGCTGGCTGGGCCTCTCTGATCGCCCCTGACTACTGGGGTGGGAGCCCGAAGTGAGAAACTACCGCCATCGGAGAAGTAGGAGACCGGGCAGGACAAGCCTACACAATCCCCTGTTGCGCCGCTCAGAAGTGAGGGCGCGAAATTCAGCCATCTTGGGCCTAGGCGCTGCGCCAGGACAGCCTTCAGAGTGCCGGATAGCTGAGGTGCGGTAAGTTGTCCGCTTGCCCTAAACCACCACCTCACCACCTCAGGCCCCTTTTCACACATTTCTCTGAGCTTGGGCTCTGAGTGGAGTGTAATGTTAGTTCCTTCTCTGTGCTTAACTAATATCTTTTGATTCCCCACACAGGTTCCATGGCACTATACCGTAAATAAGTACTACTGAGTTGAGTGTAACTTTAAGAATATGCCTAAAATATTTCTATTATTGTAGCTCTATATTGATCAGTCTGCTGCATGGCATATTGTGTGTTTAGGGCCTGAGTTATTGTGTTATAAGCATCATTGAATTGAACTGAGATACATTTGCATTTATAACAAAAGCCTTATTTTCAGGTATTAAAAGCGCCCTCTCCTCCCTTTCCCGCCAGACTATTGCTGGCGGGTCATATCCCTCCTCCTTTTCCCCACATCGTCCTATGGTGACAACTTCCCCAGGAGAGGGCAGCATAAGGGCACAAAGGCCCTGCAACATGGGGCTTCTAGCCTAAAGTTCAGACCTACATGTGAATAGCTCTTCTTGATATACTGCTTACTTCTGTATTTCCCAAGTAAGACTGACCACATTATGTCAGTCTAAAAGGGCCCTTGACGCCCCCCCCATGCTAGCATACCCTAGACAGACAAGATAGCATCTATTTAACAAGCACTGTGGTGTCCAGCATCCACCAAGAGGGCCACAGCCATCATGTAACAGCAGGCGAAGAAAAAACAAAAAAAGCAATTTTGGGCTCAAGAAAACTGTGATGGACCACTTCCATCTGCGGGGACAGAGAGAACCCGCCAGATCGGAGGACGAGCAATCTAACGCTTCAGATATGCTAGATGAACACATTGAGAGCAGGCTCTCCACCTCCAACACCCCAGGCAGATACAAGGGGGACGCCTCGAGCTTGCTGCTGGAATCCATCCAGCGCATGTTCGAGAATCAGAACCAGACCCTCACTAGACAGTTTGATAAGCTGGAGAGATCGTTTGAGGATCTGAGACGTGATATCTCATCCATCAGTGAAAGAACCGATACCCTTGAAAGGAAGCAGGAAGATCTCATGGTGGACCATGCTAACTGGGTGAGCCAAACGCAAAGCCTGACAGATCAGGTGTCCTCATTGGAGACGAAAGTGGCAGACCTGGAGGACAGATCCAGGCGAAATAATGTGAGACTCAGGGGTATCCCGGAGTCGGTACTCCTGCAAGACTTGGAAGACTATGCTCATCGCCTTTTTCAGTCAATTCTTGGGCCCGCTGCTGGAGACGTAAACAGAATTGACCGAATCCATCGTACGGCGAGACCCAGAAACCTGCCTCCTGGTAAACCTAGAGACACTATAGCCCGTTTACATTATTACTCATACAAGGACAAATTAATGAGAGCAATGTTGCGCTCCCCGCAGCTAAATGGGCAATTTAGAGAGGTCTCTCTGTTCCCTGATCTGTCCTCCTACACCTTGGCCCAACGGAGAAGTTTTGCGGAGGTCACCAGAGTCCTAAGGAGTACCCAAATCCGATATAGGTGGGGCTTCCCAACTAAGCTCATAGTCACTAAAGATGGAACCCAGCATATCATCTTCACTCCCCAACAGGGGCAAGAGCTCATTCGGACGTGGCAGTTGCCACAGCAAGATGGGTCTCCATCGGCCTCCCCGGGGAGGCCTCCTATAGATCAGAATCTACCACCACGCCCACGCAGAAGGAGCCCAGATCTGAGAGTAAATTCCCAGGAATGGAATCCGGGAACCCCATAATCCTGTGAATGACTGTCTACATATCTGGGCCTGACTTACTTTTCACTCCTCAGGTGGAATCCTATCACAATTAAACTACCTGCACTCCCAAGAGGGGTCTAGGAGTTTCTGAATATACTTTAGGGCCTAAAATCATTGTTAATTTCTTTTCAACCTTTTCAATCCCTGATGTAAGGTCTGCTTATGCTTAATCACTCTGTGTTTATTGTGAGACACGACAGTAGGTCTCGCTTATGCAAAGATTTTGAGTAAGACGCACAGTAGTTGAATGTCATTACCATCTCTGAATACCTTACTGGTTCATAAATAATGGTGTTTACTCAAAAGGGATTCAAAAGTTGCTATTTATGTCTTCTTATTCTAGTTTGTTTAAGGCCTATAGAGGCTATGTTTGGTCACTATTTGTCTTACATTTATTTAAACGCTTGTTGATGTTATCTTGTTGCTATTAACTTTCTAATTACAGGTTTGGGGGGGGGCTGTGGGTCTGCTGCTGGCTCCGCCCCCTCTTTTCATCTTTCACCTCTCATCTCTCATCTCTCATCTTTTCATCTTCCATTCCTCATCTTCCATCTTCCATCTTCCATTTTTTCAGCCTGCACCTTCCGCTTCTCATCCTTTACCTCTCATCCCAAGGTGTCCATCTCACACCTCCCACCTTATTTCTCATCCCCTTTCCTCTCACCTTATACCCTTATACACCTTATACCCTTCCCTCCTGTGTCTTTTCATCGCACATCCCTCATCCTACATCTGTCCACCCCCTGTTTCCCGATTTACGTCTCCCATTCTTCGCCTTCCGTCCCACATCCCATCCCATCCCGTCTCCCCCCCCTCTGCCCTACCAACATTACCTCATCCCATCTATTCTTGTCCCTGTCCCCACCACCCCACCGCTCTCACTCCACTACATATCATACTATCTCACCTCACTGCCCCCCAACCCACGAAACCTAGGATTCATTTGCAGATAGGGGACACTTGGCCCTCCGCATACGCCTGGTGGAGTAGAGGGCTCTCTGCCATTCCGGGGTGGCGAGGCGTCTGAACGGGTTAGATCATTGCTACGAAAACCCTTATTCTATAGCTCTTATCCCTCTCCCTTCCCCTTATTTCCCCCCCCCCCCTCTTTTTTTTTTTTTTTCTTTTCCCTCCCTCTACTTAAGGGCCCCCCTCACAGCTACGAAACATGAAACTATGCACTCTAAACACCAGAGGCCTGAACTCGCCGACTAAACGGAGCTTACTAATTAAATTTCTGAAAAGTCACCACATTGATATAGCTCTCCTCCAGGAGACTCACTGGACGGAAGATATAGCCGCCAGATTTAAATCAATATACTACCCAGTTAGTATTACATCCACATTTTACAAGAAGGCAAGGGGTGTAACGATACTGATTGGGAACCAAGTGGCGTATGACCCTATATACACTGAATGTGATGTTGCAGGGAGGTATGTAATCTGTGTATGCCGTCTTGACAGTATTCTGTATACGCTGGTGGCTATATATGTACCTAAGACCAATCAAGCTAGCTTCCTTAAGAATCTCCTCCAGAAATTAGATAAAGTGAAACAAGGCCACATCCTATTAGCTTGGGATTTCTATATGATCTGGGACCCCGAGAAGGACAGGAGGGGGAACATTAAACTGTCCGGAGATAGGAATAGAGATTATACTTCTCAAAAATTTAGGGAACTGTCTGCTCAACACGATCTCCATGATGTCTGGAGGGCTCTTCATCCTGACTCCTGTGATCTCACCTTTTACTCGGCTCCCCACTCATCTTTCTCCAGGCTAGACTACTTCTTCTGTGACCCTTGGGCACTGAGGAAGGTACAAAGATCAGTTATAATGCCATGCACATGGTCCGACCACGATGCGGTGGTGGTTACCCTGGATGCGGGAGGTGCCCGAGAGGGGCCCAGGAGATGGCGCATGCCTGACCATCTATTCCAAGATATCTCCATACCCGAATGGTCCAGAGAAACCACAGAATTTCTGAGGATCAATAACACAGGGGAGACTCCAGTATCCATAGTCTGGCTGGCACTAAAAGCCTACATGAGGGGACTCCTTATAAAAAAGGAATCACAACAGAGAAAGCGGAGAAATGAGTCCCTGGCACAGCTATACTGCAAGCTGGGAGCACTCAGGAAGAGAGCTGAGAACAGTGCCTCCCCCCTAGATGTCACTAAGTGGCAAGAAATTAAGGCACAAATCCAAAAATTGGAGCTAGAGCAAACGCAAAGAACGCTTAGGTATTTGAAGCTGAAATTCTACCATAGTGGAAATAAGGCCGACCGCATGCTCGCGAATAAGCTTCGCCAAAAAACAATGGCGAACAGAATTTCTTATATTCAGGCAAAGGAGGGGAGGTGTTATTCTCCGAGGGCCATAGGCGAAGCCTTTGTGGAATATTATAGCAGGCTCTACCAGATATCCTCTTCGGAGGGGAGGCCAAACCTCCCTAGGGAGGATATAGTGAACTTTCTACATACCCTCAACCTGCCCAAGGTCCCGAAGGAAGCTGAGGAATCTTTGTCAGCTCTTATTACTATCTCTGAGGTGACCCAGGCCATAAAAGGGCTAAAACTGCACAAGGCCCCGGGACCAGATGGCTTTTCATCTATCTTCTATAAGAAACTTTCGGGGGAAGTTGGTCCCATCCTGGTGTCTGTCTTTAATGCAGCCTTCCAGACTGGGTGTTTTTCCAGAGAGTACTTGGAAGCGGAAATTGTGACCATCCCAAAACCGGGTAAAGACCCGAGCAGATGTGAAAGCTACTCGAAAATCCTGGCCAATAGGCTAGCCAAAATACTCCCCTCTTTGATCCATCTGGATCAGGTGGGGTTCGTCCGGGGTCGTCAGGGTTTGGACAACAAACGCCTCCTCTTGGACATCTTTGCTGAATCCAAGTCTCTGGGGCTCCCACTTGTCACCCTGTCGCTGGATGCAGAAAAAGCCTTCGATAGGGTGCGGTGGAAGTATATGGAGGAAATTTTGAGGGTCTTTGGGCTCCCGGTTTGTCTAATTAGTGCTGTTATGGCGCTGTACTCGGGCCCTTCAGCCAGAATCAGAGGAAAGGGGTTCTGCTCTGATCCCTTTGAGATCAGAAATGGGACCAGGCAGGGGTGCCCGTTGTCCCCACTGCTCTTTGTGTTGTCTATTGAGCCTCTGGCGGCCATGATTAGACAGACTACTGGAATACAAGGAATGTTGATTCATGATACTATGCAGAAACTCGCGCTTTTGGCAGATGACCTCACCCTGTTCATCACAGAACCTGAGACCTCACTGCCGGTAGTTTTCGAATGTTTACGGACATTTGGTGAGATATCATACTATAGACTCAACTTCACTAAGACAGAGGCATTGGTGATAAACCTTCCTGCGGAGCAACTTTTGTGGCTCAAAGAGACTTATCCATTTACTTGGTCTACAACTGAATTAAAACACCTAGGGGTTATCCTCTCCCCAGACCCGAAGACAGTAATTCGGGCAAATTACGACCCTCTGCTAAAAGAATTTGATTCTCTTACTGCGAAATGGGTTAGATACGAGATATCATGGATTGGGAGAATACAGTCAGTAAAGATGTCCCTTCTCCCTAAGGTCACGTACCTCTTTAGGTGTATACCATTGGCAGTCCCGCATTATATTCTCAGTCGCTTCCAAGCAATTATAAACAGGTTTATCTGGCAAGGCAAACCTTCGCGGATAGCCATGCAACAACTGCAACGGCCTGTTCTCCATGGAGGGTTGGCGGCACCCAGCATAGACAAATACTATAAGGCGGCCATGCTCTCCCATGTGACGGCGTGGGGGCCCCCGTCTGAGGACACCAGGTGGGGACAGCTTGAGCAGGCTGTGCTCCCCTCGGGCCTAATGCTAGAAGACCTTATACAGTTGCAAGAAAAAGTATGTGAACCCTTTGGAATGATATGGATTTCTGCACAAATTGGTCATAAAATGTGATCTGATCATCATTTAAGTCACAACAATAGACAATCACAGTCTGCTTAAACTAATAACACACAAAGAATGAAATGTTGCCATGTTTTTAATGAACACACCATGTAAACATTCACAGTGCAGGTGGAAAAAGTATGTGAACCCTTGGATTTAATAACTGGTTGAACCTCCTTTGGCAGCAATAACTTCAACCAAATGTTTCCTGTAGTTGCAGATCAGACGTGCACAACGGTCAAGAGTAATTCTTGACCATTCCTCTTTATAGAACTGTTTCAGTTCAGCAATATTCTTGGGATGTCTGGTGTGAATCGCTTTCTTGAGGTCATGCCACAGCATCTCAATCGGGTTGAGGTCAGGACTCTGACTGGGCCACTTCAGAAGGCGTATTTTCTTCTGTTTAAGCCATTCTGTTGTTGATTTACTTCTATGCTTTGGGTCATTGTCCTGTTGCAACCCCCATCTTCTGTTGAGCTTCATCTGGTAGACAGATGGTCTTAAGTTCTCCTGCAAAATGTCTTGATAAACTTGGGAATTCATTTTTCCTTCGATGATAGCAATCCGTCCAGACCTTGACGCAGCAAAGCAGCCCCAAACCATGATGCCCCCACCACCATACTTCACAGTTGGGATGAGGTTTTGATGTTGGTGTGTTGTGTGTTTCTTCCAAACAACTCAACTTTGGTTTCATCTGTCCACAGAATATTTTGCCAGTACTGCTGTTGAACACCCAGATGCTCTTGTGCAAACTGTAAAAGTGCAGCAATGTTTTGTTTGGACAGCAGTTGCTTCCTCTGTGGTATACTCCCATGAAATCCATTCTTGTTTAGTGTTTTACGTATTGTAGATTCGCTAACAGGGATGTTAGCATTTGCCAGTGACTTTTGTAAGTCTTAAGCTGACACTCTAGGATTCTTCTTTACCTCATTGAGCAGTCTGCACTGTGCTCTTGCAGTCATCTTTACAGGACGGCCACTTCTAGGGAGAGTAGCAGCAGTGCTGAACTTTCTCCATTTATAGACAATTTGTCTTACCGTGGACTGATGAACAGCAAGGCTTTTGGAGATACTTTTATAACCCTTTCCAGCTTTATGCAAGTCAACAATTCTTAATCGTAGGTCTTCTGAGAGCTCTTTTGTGTAAGGCATCATTCACATCAGGCAATGCTTCTTGTGAAAAGCAAACCCAGAACTGGTGTGTGTTTTTTATAGGGCAGGGCAGCTGTAACCAACACCTCCAATCTCATCTCATTGATTGGACTCCAGTTGGCTGACATCTCACTGCAATTAGCTCTTGGAGATGTCATTAGTCTAGGGGTTCACAAACTTTTTCCACCTGCACTGTGAATGTTTACATGGTGTGTTCAATAAAAACATGGCAACATTTCATTCTTTGTGTGTTATTAGTTTAAGCAGACTGTGATTGTCTATTGTTGTGACTTAGATGATGATCAGATCACATTTTATGACCAATTTGTTCAGAAATCCATATCATTCCAAAGGGTTCACATACTTTTTCTTGCAACTGTATGGGTCCCTCAACATGCAGATGCACTTGTGGGGGTTGAGAACCCTATCATCAAAGCAGGCGTTAAAATATGGACGGAACTTCGCAGTTTGACTGGAGTGGCACCTCACCCATCCCCAGTGCATTCAATTAGGGCTCTGCTATCCTGTCTGCCGGAGTCACACGCGCAGATGTGGTCTGGTTGGGGTATCAAGCATGTTAGGGATCTCTATACGCCCCGGAGTTTGGCGATCCAGGCTCCGGACTTGTCGGACATAGATATCCCCAAAAAGTTTCACTTTGAATATTTCAGGCTTATATCATTGCTGATATCCTGGAAGTTCCAAAAGGAGAAACCCAGAGAATTGACTCAATGGGAAAAAAGGTGGCTCACGGGCAAGCCTCTTCGTAAGGCTTTGACGATACATTATCAACTCCTATTGGATTCCAAAGGATTTACAAAAACTTTCCGCATCGTGGAATGGGAGAGGGATATGAGGAGGGAGCACGAGGAGTTGGAGTGGCAGCAGGCAGTT
Source organism: Bombina bombina (assembly GCF_027579735.1). Classification (NCBI taxonomy): domain Eukaryota; kingdom Metazoa; phylum Chordata; class Amphibia; order Anura; family Bombinatoridae; genus Bombina; species Bombina bombina. The sequence goes on along the minus strand of NC_069504.1, from coordinate 615,338,451 downwards.
CAATGTACTAGAGCAGCAATTCACTGCGTCACATTGTATAAGCTTTACATAAAACTGGTCCTACGCTGGCATAGAGTACCAGTCAGCCTAAATAAGATGTTCTCACAGACTTCAGACAGATGCTGGAGGGGATGTGGCCAAAGAGGTTCCCACTGTCATATTTGGTGGAGCTGTGCGGGAGTCAGGGGAATTTGGGACCAGGTAGCGGCATTGTTAGATCACTTAGGGTTACTACGCAGACTGACACCTGACACTGCCCTGTTTCATTTGGGATTGGGGAAACTGGCCCAGCCTGCGAAGATGCTTTGTGTAGTTATACTTTTAGCCACGAAACTAGCAATTGCAAGATGCTGGTTGGGAAAAACACAGGTCACACTTAACATGATACGGGATATCATTGAATACATCCGTTCTATGGTGGAATTCTCTTTGAGATCCGTGGGCAAAGCAGGCTTACATGGACAAGTTTGGGCACTCTGGGAAATAGGAGAAAATAAATAGAAAGATATTTAGAATGTAATAGCCCTCGAGAGTGGAGATCAAAGGGAGCATAGTAGGAGATAGGCACCCACGGCTGGGGCTTAGGTTCCCCCCCCCTCTCCCCCCCCCTTTTTTTTTTCTCTTTCTTCTTTTCCCCTTCCTCACTCCCTTATTCTTCTCTATACTCTCGGACGCCCTGTCGCCCGGCTGAACCTTTACTCTTTGATTGTTGAACAAGGTATAACTTGCCTGGGTTTGGACAACCTATAAACCTATAAGCATTATACTCTATATTAGACAAAGCTAGAGGAGGGGTCCTGTCCCAGGCAAGGCATAAACAAACTCTTAGTTATTATCTTTTGGTCTATGTTACTTTAGCTAAAACTATGATCTCTGAATTGATCATTGACAGGGATAAGCCCTCAGGTATTAAACACCTCTGTGAGATTATAGGCTTACAGTAGGAAACTCTGATGCATGTATTAATCGCTGTCTGTTGAACATGAAGTTATGTAAAAAGAGGTATAACTCATGGCTAAGGAACATCCTCTTTGGATAGTTCTCAAGAAATCTACATAATTTTAAAGACATGTCTGTTACATTGGTCATTTATGTTTGCTTTCTCGATGTATGTCATATGGGCATGTTGCCATGATTCTCTTATGTAAATGTGCTGTTTTATTTATGACTTTACCTCAATAAAAAGTATTTTTGAAAAAAAATAAAAATAAAATTGTATTGTAATTTGAATCTGCTGGGTCTCCTGAAAATAAATATATAATATGTGTGGGTTTTTCACTGGAAATGCCTACTGTAGAGCATAAATGTGAGCAGCATCTAAAAACTGCATAACAGCTCAGAGCGTAGATAGAAAAGGCTCAGCAGTGGAAAGGTTAAGCAAGAACAAGGGAAGATATTTAGTGGATATATAGGGCTAGATTACAAGTAGAGCGCTAAGTTGCCCAATCTCTTTTTTCTAAAAGTGCCCCAGATGCCCTCAAAATAGAGGGCATTTTAGTTTTTTATTTAAAAAATAGCATTTTTTAAATAAAAAACCAACTGCACTAGGCAGTTTTGAGGCTTTAAAGTTGGTGGGAAAGAGGTGTGAGAAAAAAAAACTTTATTGAAAAGTGCCTTTACATTGAAGTCTATGGGAACTGTGTGTTCCCATAAAATATATATGTACAGTATATGCTTATATAGATATTTATTTATGTGTTAATATGTGTATAAAACATACAAGAAAGAGAACTCAGTAGTGCTGAAAAACAGATGCGTGAGAAACCACTTAAGGTCAGCTAATAGTGCGGTATATTCCAAACTGTATTCCAGCTTAGGGAAACTTTCATAGGTAACTGCATAGGAAAATTTATCAAGATTGATCACCCACTGTTGCCCAAGCCTGCTTACTCTACCGGACACTTTGGGATCTACGATGCACGGGTACCTTATACCATCTCCGAGTGCTCGTCTCTTCACCGGCTCAGCTGCTTGGCGTCCTCGTGGGTCTGCAGATGTACAGCGTCTCTCCTTCTCGATGAGCGCTAGATCCTATTAGCTGGTAAAAGCGTCAATCAGCAGTAACCAATCCGTGGAAAGAACTGATGCTGAAAATTCACCAATGTCTATTAGCTGCAAACACACACCTCCCCACAGCTCAACAATCCAGGTTTCACTGGCAAAATATAGAAATATAGAAAAGCGGTAGTCCTGGAGAGTATAATTAAAACGTCTTTATTTCCAACTCAGATTAAAAACGAATGGCAATCACAAGTAAAAGCATAACAGGTGTGGCACTGTTTGGCTTACGCGTTTCGGCTGGGAGCCGTAGTCATAGCCTATAGTGCTATGTGACACACCTCTCTAAATACTCATACCTAAAATCCTATTGGTTAAAAAATGAAACACACCTGTTAATTACCTACTCTATACACAGTGAAACTAATATATACATAACCTCCAAAGCAATTAAACCTTAACAAATGTGCCAAGTACAGAATTCACTTTTACAGGGAATAAGCATATTGCGGAATAAGAGATAAACACCAAAACCTCAATGGAATAATACATAAAGGCAAAATAAAAATAGTGCGATATAAAATATGGAAAACTCAAAGAATACAATGTGTACCACTATTGGCTATGCATATTATCACTGCACCAAAGAATATGCGGGGTCAGAAAACAAAACGTGTATTACACATTGAAATTTATATTACTATTCATGGTGGACCCTAACCCTGTAACATAACTATAAATCATAATAGTATGACATAATGAAGGGTAAAATTTCTAAAACAACATTGTTTTAGAAATTTTACCCTTCATTATGTCATACTATTATCTCTTATTCCGCAATATGCTTATTCCCTGTAAAAGTGAATTCTGTACTTGGCACATTTGTTAAGGTTTAATTGCTTTGGAGGTTATGTATATATTAGTTTCACTGTGTATAGAGTAGGTAATTAACAGGTGTGTTTCATTTTTTAACCAATAGGATTTTAGGTATGAGTATTTAGAGAGGTGTGTCACATAGCACTATAGGCTATGACTACGGCTCCCAGCCGAAACGCGTAAGCCAAACAGTGCCACACCTGTTATGCTTTTACTTGTGATTGCCATTCGTTTTTAATCTGAGTTGGAAATAAAGACGTTTTAATTATACTCTCCAGGACTACCGCTTTTCTATATTTCTTTAATATGTGTATATACACATATTTACACATAAAGATATATATATCACCATATACATATATATTTATAAATGCTACAATCGCTGCGCTACTTACCCCTTTCGCTGCACTTTAGTTTTGATGCCGTCTCTGACAGCATCAGAACATGGCTTCCATTGGAGCCTATAAAATCATGCTCTCATGAGCGCAATGCTTCCCAGCAATACTGTTAACTTGTAATAGCAGCGCACCATAGCGTACACTGGTATTACAGAAAGCGATATTTAGCGCTCCACTTGTAAACTGGCCCCTAGTGTTATATGGATCAGCATTAAAATAAAGTGGTAAGGGAATAAAAAATAGTAAAAAAAATGCAATATAGGGTAAACATGTATAATCATTTAAATGTGAAATAATATTTTAGACTTTTGTTATTTTAGTGGTAATGTTACAAACGGCAAACCAAGTGCAGGAAGATATTATTTTACATTATTATAGTTGCTTTTAATAACATCCTTTAATGGGTAAATGTAATGTAAGAACAGTATTTAACAGCACCATGTCACATACCCTATATCATATTCACTTCAAGTTTCTATTTCCAGCCCCGATTTTGTACATAACATGCACAGTTTTCATTTTTTTTCTTAAATGCTAGAAGTAACCTTGAAATCAAACATGTTTTTTTAGTCCTGGGCTATTTCACTGTTCTTTCTAGAAATCACAGATCTAACATGTGACCCCTTCATACACTCTAGCAAAAGCTTTTGAAGAATGTTTTGAAGTTCGATTGATTGAGCTTTGCTAACTCCTTTCCAACGGAATCTCTCTGAGAACTCACCCTTTCTACAACAAATCACATCAATATATTGGAGGCCATTTTTTTTGTGCTGTCATGTATTTCAAGAAATGTTCACCAGCATTAGATAAAAAGGGTTCAACATGAAATGCGTGCCTTTTTAAAGAGTGTCTCGTTTTGAGAAAAGGATGTTGAAGATCATACATTAGCCGGTTGGGATCTCAGGAAAAAAATATTCAAGTGCATTATACAGCATTTTAAATATGAACAATAACATAGAAAAATGACCCAACAATGATGAACTGAATTTTTAACATTGCTCCTCAGGCAATGGATCATCAATAATGTGAATAATGTGCTTGCGAGTGTCATGTAAAGTCTCCAAACAAAAAGTAGGAAAAATCCTCAGCGTCCAAAGAAACGATTAATTAGAGTAGCATACACAGAACCTGTATTGTTATGAGAGTTATCATTTTACATTACAGGAATTGTATTAATACATTTAGTATAGCAACAGGGCTATACAGAGTATAACAAACCACATAGCAGTTATAGACTGCTATTTTATCCTGCTTAATAAAATAAGCCATATATATTGTTAACCAAAATCAAATTAGACCTTTCTTTTTTCAAACAAAGCTCTGCTTCAAGATGATTTCTGTGTTTCATTATGATTCAGCCTTCCATTGCAAAAGTAAATGTACGTTTTTCTCTAACTACCTTCCTCTTTTGATCTCTCAAAGTGTATTTTGTTAGCACATTTTCATAGCCAATCTATTGGTCTTGTGTTCTGAATGTTTGTGTTCCTTTCAATTTCCTCTTTTCATCAACCACATTATAATGTCCAGTCTTACTAAGCCCTCTACCCCCCCCCCCCCCATATCAAGAGTGGTTTGAAACCAAAAATCAAAGTATCAAATGTGCAGAGGGTACTTGTGAGGCCTTATGTTCTACCTTCTATTTTTTACTTATTTTTTTTTTTAATCCCTCCACCCCTGTACCTCTCCTCTAGCATTGTGTAGAGTGCTGGGCATGTAAAAAAAAAGTGCTACTTTGCATATTAATGGCAGCTGGCACTATCAAGGTTTGCAGTGCTATATTATGGTCAGTGTGGGCAGTACAGTGTGGGCACATAGCACTCAAGAGCACCCCTAGGACTTTAACGTCCTCCATTACCTCTAATGTTTAATAGACACTACTATAATGAATAATATGCACAGATGCTGATATAAAAATCCAGTAAAAAACGTTTAAAAACTTACTCTGAAGCTTCCAGCTTAGCTCTGTTTGAAAGGTTACTGGAACACCTACTGCAAGTGTGAAATATCAGAGACCCCCCCTTCCTTTGCATACGAAAAGACCCTTTACATAAACAGAAGCAAGCTGGAGTAGGTATACGTCAGTATTCTCCTAAAACTTTGGGGCTTGGTTAGGAGTCTGAAAATCAGAGCAATGTTATTTAAAAAGCAAAACTATCCATTTTTAAAAAAAACAAAACTGTATGGGCTATATAAATAATGGATCATCTACAAAACATGTATACAAAGAAAAATCTAGTGTATAATGTCCCTTTAAAGGACCAGTAAATTCAGTAGATTTGCATAATCAACAAACGCATGATAAAAAGACAATGCAATAGCACTTAGTCTGAACTTCAAATGAGTAGTACATTTTTTTCTAACAAATTTCAGTTATGTATATTTCCACTTCCTCTGTATCATGTAACAGCCATCAGCCAATCACAAATGCATATACGTATAGTCTGTTAGTTCTTGCACATGCTCAGTAGGAGCTGGTGACTCAAAAAGTGTAAATAGAAAAAGACTGTGCACATTTTTTTTTAATAAAGTAAATTGGAAATTGCATGCTCTATCTGAATCATTAAAGTTTAATTTGACCTTTAAGTGTTGATGACCCTGTCAGCCTCAGTCCCCTGTTTCAAACTGCATTAGATTTGAGGTTAGACAAATATTGGAAGACACATAATAATAGTTTGCAGTTCATTTCAGTGAGAGCTAAAATACCCCTTTATCTGTTGTATCACAAACAAGTTATGTCTGTTTTCTCTAGAAAAAAGGAGCTTGAAAGATGACATGATAACTTTATATAAATATATTCAAGGCCCATATACAAAGATGGCAGAAGCTCTAGTTATTCCAAGAAAATAGTTTGTGACAAGAGGTCACAATTTAAGGCTGGAGGAAAGCAGATTTAAACTCCTGCAACAGAAACGTTTTTTCACTGTAAGAGCAATAAAATTACCAAAGGAGGTAGTGAATGCCAATACCTTAAATACATTTAAAAATTGTTTGTAAAAATATCTGGCTAGAACAGAATTCATGGATATGATTGCTTGTGGTAAATGGGTCATATTTTAATGGGATTAATTTAATCTCAACTGGAGCTTTTTTGTAAGTATATTAGATTTGTATAGGCTGAACTCGATGGACTTCGGTCTTTTTCAACCTCATCTACTATGTTAGCTACTATGTTACTAAGTTACAGTTAATTGTGAGTTTAGTGAGAAGCAGGTAATTAGCCAGTTCTCTATACATCTGTGCAATGCAGTGCCTACAGTAAAGATGTAACTCTATTTACCCCAACTGTATTAATACTTACAATATTGACCTCTCCACCACACTAACATCATTCCTCTGGGCCCTCTGGAACCCTTTACCGTAGCCTGCTGTTGTTTTCCCTCAATTTTACAGATTTCTAATTGGTTAACCAGATAAAAACAAGATTAATAAGGCAGGGATCACTTGATTTATCAGAGGAATGGAAAGTTTATATTCTAACACGTATCATCCCCCCCACATCATTTTTTAAAAAAGCATAATTGTGAGTCTCTTCTAAAAATATTTATTTCTATACATTTATTTGTAATGATTATTATAATCTATTAAACTGATGTTATAATTAAATTAATATAATTTATAATTGCTATAGCACAATACATTTTAATGTATTTTTCTAATCTGTATAATTTCAAAGGCATCAACTACTAGCATCAAATATTAAAATAAACTATAGCTTATGCTGTGTCATCGTACAATATAAATACCATTTTATGTATTATTTATTAATTAAAACATAAACAAATACTCTAGAGCTCTTAGAAATATTCATAACCAGACCACCATTAGTTAAATATTTTTTTTTTCATTTTGCTTTGGAAAAGAGTTTAAAATTCCTTTTGCTTCCTTCACAGATAAAAAAAAAGACAGCATCAATTTTCTGCTTGAATTTCTCGCTGACTAAACCCATTGATCATCCTTTCTGTCTGTGAGAGGAGAGTGTTCTTTCTTTAATAACTCCTATCCCTTGCCTTGTTTTTTTCTGCTTGTTTGTGTTGTTGGTCAGTCCTCAGAGCAATTCCTCTGAGAGCCACTGAAAGTGCAAAATTGAAGTTATTTTATGCTCGGATTCCTTCCGTCCCAATTTTCAAATGCTCTTGTCAATTTTTGCACATTGCTGTCATGTGAGGAATGTTATGGAAATCTTCCTATGCTCTTTGGGAGGTGATTTATTTATGTCCCTCCCCCATCATAGCTCTGGATCTGTCAGTAAATCTATAATTAATGTAATTTTCAAAATATAAATTCACAATTTCCCATGTGGTTCTTAAAAGGGGATCATGTATATTTGCAGGCCAAATAAAACAAATACATCAGTTTAGATTTTGTTATTCTTTAATTTAGTGTTAGTTCAAATATTGGGTGCAACTATAAAAAAATGCATTTCCAGGTAATTTGCAAACAACAAATTTTGTTTTTTCTTCTTTCCATTAATTGTAACCAACTTATTTCTCAAAAGGGATAAAAAGGTTTTTTAGCATTACTAGTGATGCATTGCCTACAAGACTCAACTCAGAAGGTCATGCTGATCTTGTTAAAATTTTATGAATGAAGTTAGAATTCCTGTATATCATATACAGAGGTGCCAATTAATCCCATGTTACTTCAATTCATCTTTCATTTTCTTCATTCTTCTCTCAGAGTATTTTATGACTAAGAATTAGCATAGTTTTCCTAAGAAATAATAATATGATTTAAAAAATGTTGCTCCAATCTTAGACTCCTCTCATAAACGATAGAATGGATAAATATGTGTATGTATATATATATATATATATATATATATATATATATATATATATATATATATATATATATATAGTTGTAAAAGGTGATCCATATAGTAAAAACAACAGTTTACCATGTCTACCTTATATTTTCTACAAGTGTTATAGGGGATTAAGATATTCTAGTTTAGTGGTGGTAAACCAATGACTCTAATACCCAAAATAATGTGTATGGAAATGTTGCTGACACTCAACATGCCCCTGGGCTGCCACATCTTCCATAATAGTGACATGATCATTTTTAAGAAGATTGTTACCAATTGGGCCATGCACCATCAAATAGGTTATCCACCACACTACCCTACTTCTTCATTGATCTTTCATTGATTTTTCTTTAGTCTGAGAATATGGGTCTTTTACAGGCAGAACCCAATTTTTAAGTGACTGCTCTTGAGTAGATAAATAGATTTGGAGTGGAGCTGCCTACAACTGATCATACAAGCAGGGATCATTTTATTGTCTGTTAAAAATATCCCTTGCTACCTAATTAAAATAAGAGGATCCTCACCCTACATTTGCATCACACAAATCATGTAAAGTCTAAATAAAGTTACTCTAATAAGATCATAGTAGTTACTTGTTTCCTATGTGCTCATTAGAGAGTACATAAAGTCACCACACCTACTCAATGTTGGGTGATTTACTAAAGATACTAACTTTGTTGAAACCCAAAGAAAACCTTATTTATCTAAAATGAATTGAGATAGATAAGTGACGCACTAATGTTAGCGGGGGATGCGATAAACAATATATCAACCACACTAATGCCTTGAAAGTAAATGGTTGTGTTCCAGCACAAACAAAATCTGGCTCAATGTATTAGCGTGACTCTAGACCTAGCATAAATATCAAGGGTTAAATAAAAAGTTGCACAAAACACATTACAAAAACACTAAAATAAAGTTTTACACACATACATACACCTGCTAAAAAATATTAATAAAAATATTTTTAACGGTTAAAAGGGATATGGTATATTACATGATCTTTTACTGAGAAGGGCTAATATATATATATATATATATATATATATATATATATATATATATATATATATATATATATATATATATACTGTGTATATAAATATATGTGTGTGTATATATATATATATATATATATATATATAAAACAAGAGTATTGCATTGAGCAATGATTCTTTTTTATTGGACTAACTATACATTTATAAGATGACAAGCTTTCGGAAGAGTGTCTTCCTTTTTCAAGTCTGAAGCAATATTAACCAATTTGATGGAATTTACAGATTATATCTTAAGACACAAGCTAAAAAAAACAAAGTGTTACACAGGTCTGAATGCAGGGGGAGGAGGGGTGTCATAAAAATCATGATGGGGTTTTAGGAGACAGGCAGATAGTGTCAGTAAAAGATAACAGGCAGAGGAAATATATGGTAAATTATACACAAAGCATATACTGACATAAAGTTAAATATCAACAAAGAATCCATATGAATAAAGATGGGAAATTAGGTATACAGGGGAATATAAAATAGTCAAAAAAAGGAGAAAGGAAAGAAAGGGAAAAAAAAAGGGGAATAATATTATTGACAAAAGTGTGGACATTAGGGTTACCACCTCGGCCATGTTTTCCTGGACATTTATGAGTTACGCATGCTGCAGGGTAAGCAGGGTAGAACATGTATTGTGCCTCTGGATATCACATAAGTAGTGCTAATGAACAACACAATACATGTTCATCCCTGCTTACCCTGCTGCATGTGTAACTCATAAGTGTCCAGGAAAACATGGCCAAGGTGGCAACCCTAGTGGACATAGGCTTACCTGCGTACCTATGCATAGAGAGTGTGGAATATACAATGTAATTGACTAAAGTATATGAAAGTACATTACAAAAAAATGTGAGTCCACATTTAGTCCAGAATTTAGCAAGCTGAGTGCATTATCATTTTCATTTCAAAGGTTTTTCTTTCCATGGTGTTTTTGAAGTTGCCTCTGAGAATCTTGATTTTAAGGTTTTGGATGGAGTGGTCAGGTTGGGTGAAATGGTGACCAACAGGGGTACAGTATTTTGTTTCACAGTGATTTTTGATTGAGTGTCTGTGTAAGTTCATTTGAAGGTGCAGTTTTTAGCTTGTTTCTCCAATATAGCATCCCATTTCACATGCAGTTCAATGTATCATGTTACATACATGTATACCACATTTGCAGATATACATGAATATGCCCCTTTAATGTTATAGGATTTGCTCTTGTGATTAGCTGTGCTGCTTTCACAAATGTGTTGACATAGTTTGCAGAGAGCTTTGTTGCAGCGTTTGGTTCCATTCTGGGTGTTCTTTTTATCAAGGGGTAGCTTTCTGTGGACCAGTTTCTGTTTTAGGTTGGGTGGTTGTCTGGGTGCCAGGATAGGGGGTTTTGGAAAGATTTTTTTGAGTGTGGGATCCTCTAAGAGTAGTGGCTGTAAGTCTTTTATGATTTTTTGTATTCCTTCTACTGCAGGGTTATATTTGACAACTAGTGGGATACGCGATAAGTTTTTCTTCTCCCTGTATTGTAGCAAGTATTCATGTGGTGTATTAAGGGCAGAGTTAATTTGTTTGTTTATAACCCTTGTTTTGTAACCTTTTTTCCTGAATGATTGGGACAGTGTGATGAGGTGTTTGTCATGGTCCTTGGTGTCTGAGCAAATTCTGTGATATCTGGTGGCCTGACTGTAGATTATGGATTTTTTAATGTGATTGGGTGGGAGCTGGAGCTGTGGAGGTAGCTGCATCTATCTGTTGGTTTCCTTTATACAGATGAGTGTAGTTTGCCATTTGTGATGGAGATTGTTGTATCAAGGAAGCTGACACAGTCTCTAGAAAAGTCAATTTTAACCTTGATTGATGCATGAAATAGATTAAATGATTTATGAAAATGTTCTAGGTTTTTTTCTCCTTCTGTCCATATGATAAAAATATCATCTATGTAGCGAAAGTATTTGAAGGGTTTGTGAGGGTGAGTAGCCATGAAGAGGTTTGCATATTGTGGTGCCATTTTGGTGCCCATGGCTGTTCCCATGGTTTGTAAATAGATGGAGTTATTGAAGATTAAATAATTGTGGGTGAGTATGAATTCTATAAGTTTACTGACTGTAGAAGCACTATTTGTCTGGTTAAAGCTGTTGGAGGAAAGAAAGTTTTAGCAGGCATCAATACCATCTTTATGTGGAATATTGCTGTACAGGGATTCCACATCCATTGTCACAAGTATAGTATCCTCTGGCAATTCTGTTATCTGGCTGATTTTGTTAAGAAAATCAGTGGTGTCTTTTATAAAGCTCAGTCAGAGTGTCCATGCCATTTATTATTGGTCTCCCTGGGTTCCCTGGTTTGTGGATTTTTGGGAGCATGTAGAATGTCCCTATGCTAGGGTTAGAGGGCACAAGTTTGTCCAGTTTAAGTTGCGTGTGTTTAGGGAATGTTTTTATTAGTTTTCTAAGTTGCAAAGTGTATTCCTGGGTGTGGTCCTTTTCCAGTTTATTGTAATAAGTTTTATCTGATAATTGTCTATTTCCCTCTGTGATGTAGTCCTGTGTATTCATGATCACCACTGCTCCTCCCTTGTCCGCAGGCTTAATGGTAATATTTTCATTCACCTAGCTTACGAGTTTTGCATTAGGGTAAAAAAGCAGCACTGGCCGGTCCTAACGCTGCTTTTATTACGAGTTTCCGTAACGCTACAAAAATATCCATCTCCGCTCAAATCATTAGCGTAAACCCAGACCCAGTAGTTAACCATATACTGCTAATAAAAACATCCACGAATCACAAAAAAAAACATTACACAAAATACACTTACACTCATACAAACACTACACCATATTTATTTTTAAGATTTTATATTTTCATGTCAAAATACAATGGATCAAAGTTACGAGATCTCGGGTGTTTGAAAAAAACCACACAAAACCATTTTACATTGACTTACAAAGACAGACGGGAACATACATTCATATAGCTACATCTAACTACAAATATTATCACATAGATACACAATGAGATACGTACAAACAATATACAGCAAATTACATAAACAAAACAGATTTTTATTACGAAATTAACATGATTTAGCTACTTTTTCACACAAGAACATGATGTCACTCACTTTACGCTCAGAACAAGTGTTGGATTTTATTTCTATACACATTTGTCTCCTCCATTGACTTCTATGGGGACGACAGGCAGATTTACCTAACGCACGCAAAATGCGTATCCAAAAAAACTCATAATACCAGCGTTACAATTGTGAAACTAACTCATTCTTTCTTGCGTTAGTCCCGCTATGACAAATAGATCAAGAAATTACTATTTCCCTATGGAGTTATGGCTTTTACTTCTGTGAAATTCACTACAACATCAAATAGTTATATAAATTTACATTACATCAACTACAAATCACCAGTACGATATTGGTTAGAAAAATTACATAAGATTTAAACGGACAGAAAAATAATTTTAACATTTAATTATTCACAAACAGTAGACAATTGTAAACACGTCTCATTTACCTCTATTATAGCATTTCATTTATTCAACTCATATACTTGCATGAACAGCATATCTACATAGACTTAACACATGATCATTAATGGATGCACATACATGACTTTTGTCATTCACTCATACATGTGCATTGATATTATGGGGAATACACATATTGGAAGGTTGCTTAACATTACATACTCTTTATGAATCATCAAACATAAAATATGGATTTACTGTCCCTTTAACATCACGATTGACTCAGAATATACCATTAGGAATTACGTACAATAAGAACATCATTAGAACAGATTACAGCTGTCACTTTTTGGGAAGGAACAACAATGCTATACTGCTTTATAGAAATCAGCATATGTGGGAGAGAATCACAATACATACATATATGTACATAACACGCACCACACAACAGCAAAGCACACATTTATATTTTTCATCAGCACACAATAACAATGTAGTAAAATACAACAACAGAATGAGGATTTGATGATAACTAGACAGGCAGGTTGCTAATATGATGACGTCATTAGAAGCTTCAACCATACACATTACAGCTTTAGGACTGAAGTTTAGCACTCAATACTACATATATGTAAACAAGAGTTTGGAACATCATTATTATTGCGATTTTAATGGGACGCGTACAATATTGACATCTCGCCAATCACTTATACAGTATATACAATATTATAGATGTCAGCCAGAAGATCGTCATTATTATTGAGATTTTAATGGGATAAGTACAATATTGACGTCTCGCCAATCACTTATATATACAATATTATAGATGTCAGCCGGAAGATCATCATTATCATTGCGATTTTAATGGGACGCGTACAATATTGACATATCGCCAATCAATTATATATACTGTACAATATTATAGATGTTAGCTGTTACTTTATCGTTTACAAACAATATTGCAGCAACATTGATCGATCAGATTCTATACCATTATACACAAGTATGCACTTTCATTCATGTTAGCGTGGACATGTGCTTTTTACTATAAGATCGTGTTTATTAAGTATTTATTACACATATGAACAAACATTACGAAGATGCACTGTATATGTTAGATTTTACACTTTCACATTGCGATTCATTGGGGGAAACAACATTTCAGCAAACACCTAAAAAAACGCCCACTTTGAAAGCATTTGCACCACTCACATACAATCAACTGTATACAATCAGCAATCATTACTAACTCGCTACCATTGGACTAATTGCACTATAAAACCCCCAAACAACATGGCCAAAGTTTCCCTTGTGATCGACATTGTATCAAATCGCTTTTGTGTTTTTGCATACCTTGTTACTCCTTGTGTGTTTGCTCTGCTGTTTGGCTTTGTGCTGCTTAGCTTGGCAAATATGAATGATCCGCAGTTAGCTGCTGCTGGTGCTGTTGCACGAGTAGTGGTCAATAGAATCAGGCGGGCTCGGCGTCTCCAAGAGAGTCAAAGGGCTTGTTTGGTTAGAGGTCCTCGTGTTGAAAGGGTGAGGCCCACCTTAGAAACATAGAAACATAGAAACATAGATATTGACGGCAGATAAGAGCCATATGCCCAGCAAGTCTGCCCGACCTTACCTAACAGTATAAACTTATCTAGTTCGTAGGATAGCCTTATGCTTGTCCCATGCATTTTTAAAGTCCCCCACAGTGTTTGTTGCTACTACCTCTTGAGGAAGTTTATTCCATAAATCAATCACTCTTTCTGTAAAGAAGTGCTTCCTCAAATTACTCCTGAATCTACTACCCTTTAGCTTAAGCTCATGACCCCTTGTTCTTGAATTTTCCATTTTATGTAAAATACCCACAGCCTCAGTTTTACTAAACCCTTTAATGTACTTGAAAGTTGCTATAGAAACATAGATAACATGAGCGAATTCAAGGCTCAATCGCAACCAGCTCATTGGCCTTTATGATGTTCTTAAACCTCTTATGGAGCCACGTAGACAAATGCGAACTGCAATCCCTGGTATGACCAAGATGCTAAGTTGCATACACGTCCTGCCCTCCGGGAGTTTTCAATCTGGAGAGGGGTACCTGCATGGCCTGGCTCAGGGTACCTTCTCTGTGGTTTTTGACAACTTTCTGGACGCCATGGTACGAGTCAGTAAGCATTACATAGGATTCCCTCAAAATGATGGTGATTGGAGGCGCCTGAAGATTGAATTCTTTGCAATAGCTCGAATGCTCAATGTCTTGGGAACAATAGATTGCACCCACATTGTGCTGCATGCTCCAGAACATGACTCAACCTGCAGTTTGTTTGTGACGCACGTATGCGGATTATGCACGTGTGTGCGAATTTCGGCGGGGCTTGTCATGTTGCCCGCATCCTCAGACAGACGTCCCTGTGGCGGCAGTTTGAGGGCAGACACTTTCCCCCTGGGTGGCTCATTGGTGAGTACTTGTGCACAACATGGATAATTAGTTAGACAATTGCCACTGTAGTCTTAAAAAACAGTTGTGTTTGTGTAATGTGCAAAATGTGCAGCTCTAGGATTCAATTTAACCATTTAATTGTCTTTCAGCAAATGTCTAATTTTAGATCCAAACAGATATGTAGGATGTCTTAGCATAAATCGGCAACTCTTGGATGCAATTTAACCATTTCTTTCTCTTTTAGCAAATGTCTGCTTTATGCCAAATACGCATAGGTAGCATGTCTTAGCTTAAATGGGCAGATAGAGAATGCAATTTAACCATGTCATTGTCTCTTTCCGTAAATGTCTAGTTTTAGCTACGAACAGATATGTAGCATGTCTTAGCTTAAATGGGCATTTATAGAATGCGCTTTAACCATGTCATTGTCTGTTTCCGCAAATGTCTAGTTTTAGCTACAAACAGATATGTAGCATGTCTTAGCTTAAATGGGCATTTATAGAATGCGGTTTAACCATGTCATTGTCTCTTTCCTCAAATGTCTAGTTTTAGCTCCAAACAGATATGTAGCATGTCTTAGCTTAAATAGGCAGCTCTAGCATGCGATTTAACCATTTTTTTCTCTTTTAGCAAATGTCTGCTTTATGCCAAATACGCATAGGTAGCATGTCTTAGCTTAAATGGGCATTAATAGAATGCAGTTTAACCATGTCATTGTCTCTTTCCTCGAATGTCTAGTTTTAGCTCCAAACAGATATGTAGCATGTTTTAGCTTAAATGGGCAGCTCTAGGATGCAATTTAACAATTTCTTTCTCTTTTAGCAAATTTCTGCTTTTTGCCAAATACGCATAGGTAGCATGTCTTAGCTTAAATAGGCAGATAGAGAATGCGATTTAAACATATATAATTCTTTTTTAAGGAAAATGTTTATTTTAGGGAATTTTCATGTACACAAATGAATTGGATTTTAATATAATTATTGTAACTACATTTTTAATATTTGTCATTTTGTTATGTTCATTATTTATAGGTGATTCTGGTTACATGAGCCGGCCTTGGCTCATTACGCCGTTGTGTAACCCCACCAATGAGGCCCAGGAGCGCTATAATAGGGCACACAAGCGGACTAGGGCTGTAGTGGAGAGGATGTTTGGGCTCCTCAAAATTAGACTAAGATGCCTGGACAGGTCTGGAGGAGCCCTCCAATACAGCCCTAGTAAGGTGCAAAGATCGTTATAGCCTGCAGCGTCCTGCATAACATTGCACAGCGGGCTGGGATGCTGCAGGCCATCCAGGTGCCCCAATGCCTCCTCCAAGATGAGGATGACAACCCTGTTCTAGAGGGGCCATTCCGGGACAAGGGGCTCAATGTCAGAGCAAACATCATCAACCACCACTTCAGATGGTAAATAATAGAAGTTAGATAGGAGTATTGCGAATATGTGTGAATTCTAGGGAAATGAGAAGTAGAGAATTGTGCAAACATGTTATGATTGCTCATCAAAAGATTATAATTTTTTTTGATTATTATAGGTGATGCTTCTGGCATTGGGTGATGTAATGACTTTGCCACCTGGTGTTTAAAGACAACATCAGCTGGTAAGTATAAATAATGTATGGACTGGCTGGTGGGAATTTTGGACAATCAGACATCATATGGCAT
The DNA here is from genome assembly GCF_027579735.1 of Bombina bombina. Lineage (NCBI taxonomy): Eukaryota > Metazoa > Chordata > Amphibia > Anura > Bombinatoridae > Bombina > Bombina bombina. Next base: position 615,321,778 of record NC_069504.1, on the reverse strand, counting down.
ACATTTTAAAAAGTAGTATTTAGTTTACACATTACTAAATTTTTGGATACTCAGAAAGGGATCCTCTAGCAAGACTTTGAAGCATATCAAAGTCATATTCAAAGTCACACATCAGAGGTTAGGTCTGCACAATGTATGACTCATCTTCACACTTGATTGATAGAAGATAACACAAGATTCTACACACGCTTAGTAAGCTAGTGATATAAATAGTTTCAGAAATGGGTAGGGTGCAGAAATAATGCACACACTTCTATTATTTATTTTATTTTCACTTTTTCTGCCATTAGGGAGGTGACTTCATCTAAAGACTGAAAGTGAAGAATTCAAGACTGAAAGTGAAGAATCCAAGGCTGAAAGTGAAGAATTCAAGACTGAAAGTGAAGAATCCCAGACTGAAAGTGAAGAATCCTAGATTTAAAGTGATGAATACCAATGTGATCATGTCTGGCATTGTCTTTCAAATGTGCTGTCCTTGAAAACCATACAAAGACACGTTCACATGGTAAGTGGCAACAATTTTATGGACTAAGGCAGTGGATGCATCCTATTGGAGACACTTAGATTTATTGTTTTTTTTAGATGGTATTTCACAATCCTCTATTTTGAAAATGATGAATAAGACACCTAATGAAGATAAACTGTTATTTTGAAGATAATTGCCTTTCAAAGACCATACATCCAGGTTAGTTTGCAAAAATGCATGCTATTTAAGAATCACAGGAGGAAGAATTTTAAAAGAATTAGGAATAGATACATGTCCTATATTAGAATATGTTTATTTTACATACATCACCCCTACTTTGTGCTAGAGAGGACTCACATTCTGACCAATCAGACAAAGGGATACGTTTTATAGTTGATATTGAGGTATATTATTTGAAGGGACATGAAATATTACATTCAATTATGTTCCTCATACAATATAAATATATTTTTTTTTTTTTTTTTTTTTTATAATTTTTATTGAGGTTTAGTTCAAAATACACAGTCAATGCCTTCCAAGACAATCAATATACAAAATTGTTTCAAACAATACAAACAAAGGCAATACACCCATAATGTACATAGTATAATTATACGGCATCATTTGAGGAAAAAGAAAAAAGAAAAATCATTAGGTATACTTATACTTATTAATTAAATGGTATGTCTTCTAGATGGAATCAGAGGCCACTTTTGGACCCCTCTGTATTACTTAAACATGGAGTTACAGAAGACAGCTATAAATAATAGGGGACCACTTTTGGGTCCCAGTTGGTAAACCTCTATTTTAAATTTTATAGGTTTATTACTAGGTTTTTGAAAACTTAAATCCTTGCTAGGTAAATACTAACCTTTGAAATAACATCAACAGCTAGGCACTGTATATTTTAATAATTAGCACTAATCTGGGGACCCAGTGAGCCTAAACTACCCATGGGGACATAAACAAATAACTGTTGGCCACTCTAATGCTCTCAACTATTTACAGATATTTTTATAGTGAGTGGATAGCTTCAATAAAACCAATAACAGGGAAACAGAATACATTAAGATCTTGATATTCATGGCGGACCTAGAGATCCATGCTATGGGGAAGTAGGTACAGTACAATAAGTGAGGCTTGTTCTGTTGTGATGTAAGTCAGTTAGCTATTTACTACAAGAGCTAATTCAAAAACATTCACAAATTGATAAGTTTACAGGGACCAAGTCAGTTCAGTTGAAAGGGCGAGCTAAGGAACCAATTGTGTCTGTAATAGATGGGGACCAGATATGTGCTTAACTTTGTAAGGGAGCAATGCAATACATAAAAGGCTCTGGAAAGGTGAAACCCGTGTCAATATAGTAAATGGAGTGTATTGTCTGCTATGTAGGTATATTATATTATATTAATCCCCCCCAATATTAAGGTAGTAAAAAATGTGAACATGCTTTTGCTGTCTCGGCCGCTGACAGCTTAGCATTAGTTGTATAATACACAGGGGTAAGAGTTACAGACATACCAGAAATATAAGCCCCTAGAATCCAAGTCTGTAGAAAAGATATTCAGCAAAATATTTATGGGGCAAGCTTTGACTGGCCTCACTCTTACCAGGGCAGGGTTAACCTTTGTAACGTTCACCAGTAAGAATATGTGAAAACATTGCTAGCCTATTATGTCTAACCACTAAATTCAAAAGTTAAGCAATACTCTAGTTACAAACAGTAAGGATGGAACGTTATACACACAGTTCACAAGTGAGAGTAGAGTATGGTAATGCCTAAACATTTATCATCTAACAGACCTCAAGCTCTGGTGCCGCCATAAAAGTTCCTATGGATGTAAACTTAGCTGCAGGTGAACGTTCCCATAGCAGAGAGGGCAATAAAGGGAAAAAAAAAAAAAAAACAGTTCCCAAAGTTGTTCAGCTAGAAAGATATTAAACACATTCCTAAATTTTAAAGTGTGCAATTGTCAAACATATGAATAACCTTTCAAAACTATTCTCTGTAATTAGGAGAAGGGAGCTGCAAATAACCTCGCAAGAGGGAATAAAGTTATCATGCAGGTAGTACCAACAATTAATGTGAGTAAGGCAGCAGACCACACTATCTACGTTCCGGGCAATATAGTATATGTGATAGTGTCCAGATAAGTATCCCCATACTTCAGGCTCAAGCGCCGCCATTGTAAGTCCCGTGTACTAGGTTCGGGCAAGCATATAGAACCCATCTTTAAGATAAGCCCCTATATGGATGAGGCGCTAAGTAAGCAGTCCCAATGTTCGTCTGGCTGCGGCTGGGGAAATATCAAAATGTTACTGCACCTTCTCACCTAGTGCTGTCGCCCGTACAGATTTTTAGCAATTATCCTATACCGGAACGCCACATTAGGCCAACTCCATCTGTGGTGTGTGCCGGGAACAGGGCGAGATGATGTCTCTGCTCAAGAATACTCCCCCACTTGCGGCTCGCTCCCCCAGGGCTCCGGGTGCCAATACTAGAACCAGGTTCTATGTCTGTGGAGTTGCCGGTCTCAAACAAGGCAGCACAAGGGATGTCCCAGTGAACAACGGAAAGTCCGGGGGCCGCAGGCCCCATAATCCACCTGCATTGATTCTGAGTGCCATCCTTGATAGTTGCCCGTGTATCATCCCACGTGGACAAGTCTCCGGTCTCATCTATTATCCGAGGCAAAGTTGTCTGCTTGTTGGTGGATACGTGCTGTGGAGGTTCCGCTGAGCATACTGCATTGTCATCTCTGCCATCTACCAACATCAGCGTCTCCTCCACAGCAGTGCTTAGAACGTCAGATGAGCGTGTTCCCTCCATGTATAGATCCTCTGCCGCCATTACAGGAAGCATATCGGGGGAAGGGGTAGGTTCCGGCATCGCCTCAGTACTCTCACCGGTTCTCCCAGTCCCTTTGAAACAGTTATCCAGTAGCTTGTGTAGTTTTAGATAATGCTCGTTTAGCAGTGCCAGGAGAGCCTCTTCTAAATCTCTCTCCATGGTATGAATGAATAATGGCGGCTCTGGCTAGTAAGGGTACAGTTGCTATCCTATTCCAGGATATCGTAACCCCGGTATTCGGGGGGGTAGTATTGCGGCAGCCCCAGTCCTACGTACAAAATCCCTTTCAGGGGCTTCTTCTATGCCTGAACTAACTGCGTGGGTGCAGATACTTGCTGTAATGGCTGATAGGCTGGAGAAGAAGGTTGTCACGTAGCTGCCCCAACAAACATAGGCAGGACATCAGTCAAAGTTTCCACTTTTAGAGTATAGGTATAGGTTGCAGTAATTAATTTCTTCAGCATAAGAAATATCGAAAATTACTATGAAAAACTCATAAAAATAGTTTCTGGCTCAGAGAGCTTCATTGAAACCCGTCCTGCCGCATTGAGTGTAGGCTCCGCCCCCCATAAATATATTTTTAAAATGTGATATGCATTAGTTTGTCTAATTTAAAATGATAATGTTCAATTCTAAGATTGATTAGACAATATAATGGTATTAATTTCAAATTTTGGATAGATATAGATTTCATGTATGAACCTGTTTTTAATATCAAGATAAAAAAAACATGTTAGAGCATAGACACAAGATGATTTAACAATTATTAGATTTAATGACTATTTTAAGACATGTGTTCATGAAATAACCTAAATGACTAATGTTTTTAATATTTGTCTTTCTTTTTCAGAGGCTGTGTTGGCCCTTGTCAACTCCCTCAAAGGACTGTGATACACTATTTCACCTTGTCAAATGGCTCCAATGGGGCTGTGTTGGCCCTTGTCAACTCCCTTTAAGGACTGTGATGCACTATGGCACCTTGTCAGATGGCTCCAATGGGGCTGTGTTGGCCCTTGTCAACTCCCTCCAAGGACTGTGATACACTATGGCACCTTGTCAGATGGCTCCAATTGGGCTGTGTTGGCCCTTGTCAACTCCCTCCAAGGACTGTGATGCACTATGGCACCTTGTCAGATGGCTCCAATGGGGCTGTGTTGGCCCTTGTCAACTCCCTCCAAGGACTGTGATACACTATGGCACCTAGTCAAATGACTCCAATGGGGCTGTGTTGGTCCTTGTCAACTCCCTCCAAGGACTGTGATACACTCTTTCACCTTGTCAAATGGCTCCAATGGGGCTGTGTTGGCCCTTGTCAACTCCCTCGAAGGACTGTGATACACTCTTTCACCTTGTCAAATGGCTCCAATGGGGCTGTGTTGGCCCTTGTCAACTCCCTCCAAGGACTGTGATGCACTATGGTACCTTGTCAGATGGCTCCAATGGGGCTTTGTTGGCCCTTGTCAACTCCCTCCAAGGACTGTGATACACTATGGCACTTTGTCAGATGGCTCCAATGGGGCTGTTTTGGCCCTTGTCAACTCCCTCCAAGGACTGTGATGCACTATGGCACCTTGTCAGATGGCTCCAATGGGGCTGTGTTGGCCCTTGTCAACTCCCTCCAAGGACTGTGATACACTATGGCACCTTGTCAAATGGCTCCAATGGGGCGGTGTTGGCCCTTGTCAACTCCCTCCAAGGACTGTGATACACTCTTTCACCTTGTCAAATGGCTCCAATGGGGCTGTGTTGGCCCTTGTCAACTCCCTCCAAGGACTGTGATACACTATGCCACCTTGTCAAATGACTCCAATGGGGCTGTGTTGGCCCTTGTCAACTCCCTCCATGCACTGTGATACACTCTTTCACCTTGTCAAATGGCGCCAATGGGGCTGTGTTGGCCCTTGTCAACTCCCTCCAAGGACTGTGATGCACTATGGCACCTTGTCAGATGGCTCCAATGGGGCTGATTTATCAATATGATTTTTTGTAACTTTTTCTTATTTCTTTATATTTTATAACATAATAATAAAATACGTGTCATTCCAATATTATTTGTCCTCTTTATTCATGTCATTGATTAAAATCTATAGTTTATGTGGTTAATCCTTAAAGGGACATGAAACAAAAAAATGGGCTTTCATGATTCATAAATATAATACAATTGTCAATAAATCTAATATTTACATCTCAAATTTAATTTGATTAATTTTCTTAATATACTTTTCCTAAAGGTTTATCTTTTCAAGATTATGATTAGCAGAGAACTGAGGTTCTATATGTATATTGTTAGTTGTATATATATTTTTTCTTTTTTTGACACATCCATGTATTCATTTATAAACTATTCGTGAATTGATGCACCTTTAACAAATGATCCCAGGATTGATACAATGAGATAATCTATGTAAATTTGTAATTTGATGTAAATAGTATCCTCTCTGTGAATCCTGAACTTAATTGTTTGTATTTAATGTCCCTTTAAGTGATGCTGACCACAAATCTTAAGGAATGGATATGCATTTCTAATGTATTTGTGTCCTTTTTACATCAACATAGACATATAATATTTTTAAAAACAGACTATTATTTGAATGTTGAAAGCACATGTATTCCAATTTCACTTATATCTTATTGTAGTAGTGTAACAAAATCAATCACTGTGTGTAATGTGCATATTTTAGATGATTAATATGTTTCTCTTATTCTTTTTTCTCTTTAATTATCATACGATATATTGCTATAGGTAGGCTGACCATATTTCAACTTGAATAAGTGACACGTTTGATCAATTCATGTGTCATTATTGTTATTCCAAATAAATATTTTAACATATCTGAAAACATCCCTGACATATGTATTTCTCAATTCTCATGTGTCCCTTTTAAATGGTAAAGATGGACACCATAGCTATAGGTAACATATAATGTATAACCAATCCAGATTTTCATAATGTATCTCGTAGCATTATTTCTTATTTAAAGGGACATGAAACACAATAATCCAAAGATTAAAATTCAATGTTAAAATGTATTTCAAATTGCAATGTCGTACATAATCGTGTAACATAAAATGTTGTTTTCAGGTCTATTTAAACCGTGATGCTTGCTAAATAGTTAATAATCCTCTACTTCTAATGAAACATATCCTTAGTACCAACAATGGATTCTATTTCATATATCACAGTATTACGTTATCTAGCGTGACATTCCTAGCTACCAATATAGCACATACTATTTTGTAAAATATAAATACGTTTCTTATTGACATGCAAAGCTGTAAAATGAGTCCTTGTATTGCCTGACATTTTTACGTGATCTCGGATGTGCCATGTTGCTTAAGACGTCACATGCCAAGCTGTAAAATGAGTTTTTGGATTGGCTGACGTATTTACGCGATCTCGGATGTGCCATGTTGCTTAAGACGTCACATGCCAAGCTGTAAACTGAGTTTTTGGATTGGCTGCTGTTTTTACGCGATCTCAGTGCATCTTTGATTGGATGCCGTTTTTACGCGATCAAGGATGCGCCTTTGATTGGATGCCGTTTTTATGCGATCAACGATGCGCCATGTTAATTAAGACGTCACATGCCAAGGTGTTAAATCCGTATGATTGGATTACGTTATCCCGCAATATTTGAATTTGCACGTAACCCACGTTTGTGAATGAGAAGACAAGTTTAAAACCATGGCGAGTATGGATTGTTTCAATCATGTACATTGTTGAACCATAGATGATAAAGAACACAAAAATCTCTTTTGATGGCTGTCTCATTGAATAAACGAATGAAAGCAATATGTTTTCCTGCATAAGATATTTTGAGGCAAGTGCAAATCCATAAATATACTCCATCTTGTTTAATATGTTTGGCAATAATATTTTCCTTTTTATAAATAAGGACTGTGTTGTGTTTAATTTTCTACATATCTAATTCCTAAAGATGCACTATTGTATTTGAATCAAGTAATTAATATGCATTGACCTTTATCATATGCTAAATATATGAGATGCCTACTTATTCTAGATGTTATGTTGTGGTATTTTTTATTAAAGGGACATTATACACTAATTTTTTTCAACGTATATATGTTTTTTAGATCTATTTATATAGTCCTTTTTTTTTAAAATAAATGTATAGTTTTGCTTATTTTTAAATAACATTGCTGTGATTTTCTGACTCCTACCCAAGCCTCAAAGTTTGATGTGAGTACCATCAGCTACCTTCTCCAGCTTGCTCCTGTTTGTGTAAAGGGTCTTTTCATATGCAAAGGAAGGGGGGTTGTCTTATTTCCCACTTGGTATGGGCTTTCCAGATAATGTTTCAACATAGCTAAACAGATTTTCTAAGTAAGTCTTTAAACCGTTTTCTCATGGATTTTGATATCATTATCTGGGCATCTTGTTCTTTATATTAGTGTCTATTACATGCAGTTCTCTGAAAATGAGTGTATACTGTCCCTTTAATGTAAATGCTCAGTATTGTGTCATGTATGAGTTCCACATTGTTAATCTACAAATATATTAGTGTGAGCATATATTTCTAAAGTAACTCTTAAAAGGACCTGAAATCATATTCCTTCTAAATGAAATGTCTTTCTTAATTAATTCAAACACAAATAATGTATCTTTAATAAAATAGACTTTATTTAACACGTCAATAGAAATATGGCATACAGGCTTAGTATCCTATTCCAATATTTTCTTGTTTGAACAAGTACATGTAGATATACCAACAATCCCTAAGGATTAGTATATGTTAGCATATGTTCTTGTTTAAAGGTACAGTCAAGTCAAGAATACCAGAAATGATTTTAATGTCCAAAAATGCAATTTTTCAAACATATATCTCAAACGTTTATCTCCAATTTATCTTAGTTCTCTTGTTATTCTCATTTCTTAGAGCTTGAAGAGTGCATCTAATCTGAAAGCATTTTGACCACTAGAGGTCATTTTTTATTTATTTCATATTTAAAACATTGAGCTCATGCAGTATAGTTACCCTGGATTGATCAGTGATTGGCTGAAATGGCGGTCTGTCAAAAGAAGTGAAATAAGTGGTCAGAGGCATAGACACAAGGTTAATCACAGAAGTAAAATGTGTATTTCTCTAAGTCTTGTTTTGCCAAACTTGATAATGCGTAATAAAGTGTTTTCTTTGTAAACAACAATAATGTTATGACTGTCCCTTTAAGCTGTGTTGTTTGCATTGAAACAGTGATATGCCATTATGTATAAATGTAATGGTAATTTTGTTTGAGATTAGGGAAACAGTTTGGACATCACATCACAGAAACCAATCAATGTAATGAACAAGGATAGGTATGTGATGATGTGGTGTCCACACACTTGTAAAACACACTCTGCAAACAATTTGCCTCCATGGACCCGGTCCCATAGAAGCAGATTATATACAGAGTGTGCTCCACAAGTGTAAGAATACCACATCATCCCATACCTATCCATTACACATTAAATAAATATGTATATATAAAATAAAAATAAAAAACTTCCTTCCTCTTCCTTCCCCTCTTCCCACGAGACCAAGGTTCTGGGGGGGGCAACTGCCCCCTCCAACAAGTTCTCATCGGAGATGTTTGGGGAAGAGGGGAAGGAGGAGTACTGGGATCACCCGGCTGAGGAAGAGATGGAGGAAGAGATTGAGGAGGAGATGGAGGAGGAGATGGAGGAGGGCCAGCTGCAGATGGCCCAGGATCAGATGACCCAGGAGCAGATGGCCCAGCATCAGATGGCCCAGCATGCGCCTCCCAGAGGACCTGCAATATATCTCTCAGAGTATGCAAGATCTCTCTATGGTCTTGGATAAGCTGTCTTTGGTCTTGTCGAATGTCATTAATTGCTTCCGTCAGCTGGATTCTGCTTTTCACATTTTACCTCCGGGAGACACACATCTCTTCAAGAAAATCTCTTAATATCTGCAGCTCTGCTATCTCCTCCTGAGGGGCTGCTGGTGCACGAGGGGCTGCTGCAGAAATCTCTTCTGCAGTGGGGGCTTCTTCCGAGGATGAGGATAGAGGGATGTCTTCCATGTCTCCCTGAGGTGGCGAGTCATCTCCACCACTCTCATACCTGGGTGAAGGAGGAGCCTGTAGTTGCTGTGCTGCCTCCTCCTCAGACTCTGTATATTGTAAAAAGAAATAAATTGAGATATTAGCATAGTTCAAAATAAAGATGTAAATGCTTTTGCTTACAATAGAATAACAAATGCAGCCTCATTAATCCACTTTCAAATATAACAATCAATGTGATTTCCACATTTTCCAAACCATGTTTCTGATATCTATATGGTCAATCTGAATGTGTTTTTGCGTTTGTTTTCAGTCTGTTTAAATGCACACCTAATCTGTAGACTAGATACTAATGTAATCGCAAGGTAAATGTGAATGCGTTTACGTAATAATGTGTAAAAAAGCGTAATTGCGTTAATCATATCCTTGAATACATTCTTTATTTTTGATGTAAAGAGATTATTATATGAGCTGACCGGCAGATGAGAGTGGCAACATTTCCTCCCATTTGGAATACACCACAGTCATTTCAGGCCCGCCACCGGTCCCTGTTAGGTATTGGTACTCCCTCGACATCTTTCTTTTGAGTTCCATTTTGCAGTCCTGGTAGCGATGCTTTGTAGACTCGACATCCCTGTAATGGGCCCCCACTGCATTAACTGCATCCGTGATCTCCATCCTCTTCTGAGCCTGCAGCCTCCTAGCCCTCTCCATATAAGCCTGTATGAGGGCCTCCTTCTCCTCCATAGTATATCTCAGCTCCCTAGTCAGCTTTGTTTTCCCCTGTGATGGTGTCCTCTGTTTCCCGGACTGTGAAGCTCTACGCTGGCCGCCACTGGGCCCAACCACTTGTTCATTTTAAGCAAAGTGGCCGGGTCCACCCACCGCTTCATCTCCCCCTTCCTCTCCCCCTTCCTGTCCCCCTTCCTGTCCCCCTTCCTGTCCTGTTCCTCTTCCTCTCCCTCCCACTCTCCCCATCCCTCTCCTGACTAAGCTCCTGCCTGACCTCCTCTATAACCTCTTGTCTGAACTCATTCCTGAGGAACTGTAATAGTTCTGGGATAATCTGCCCCCTATTCCCCCCTCCCGACATACTCCAACAAAAAGTGAATGTGCCCAAATGAAAGGGGGTCAAAATAAATAACAAAAATGCAGAAAAGTACTCAAAGTGTGAAAGGGATATAAATAAAAGAGGAGTATTTAACAAACAAAAATGTATAAGAAGACTAAAATGAGGATACGTAAACAAAATCTAACTATGTGATGGGTATGGGCTTACAGGGAATGGGATATAGACTTAAAGGGAATGAGGTATGGGATGAAAGGGAATGGGGTATGGGTTGAAAGGGAATGGGGTATGGAATGAAACGGAATGGGATTACAGGGAATTGGGTATGGAGTGTAGTATGCGAGGGGATGGGGTATGGAGTGTATGTAGTGTTATTGATAAGTGTATGTATGTATTGAATGTGTTTGCGTGTAAATGTGTTAAGTATACAGAAAAACCACTTACATACTCACCCAAACCAACTCTCGCTCACTACCGCTCTCTCAGTATCTCACACTACCACTAACTCACTATCATCTCACACTACCACTAACTAAATAACTCTCTCACACTACCACTAACTAACTCACTCTCTCACACTAACACTAACTAACTCTCACAATAACACTAACTAACACTAACACTCACAATAACGCACTCTCCTCTCTAATCTCACAAAACCCTCCAGCAACACAGTCAAAGAAGCTGTTTAATGATGTACCGGTTTGCAAATTAAAGGATGTTCAGGTGTGCTTTGTTTGTAATTAGTATGTGTGCAATGTGTATTAGTTGTGTGAATTTGCGCATGCTCATATTGAGTTAGTATTTGTGTGGAATGTGTAGAATGTGATGATGTCATAGTGATCGTTTTGCATAACATTATCCAAAAGTATTATGTGTAAATATAAATGTTGATTTGTCATTGTGTAGTATTTGTGAAGTGTTAAATGTTTCATTGTAATAATATTCCGTAATCTTGAATGCAAGTGTTTTGTTTGTGTATGAGTGTGCAATTCTTTTTTCGTGTTGTTTTGTTCCGTGTTGCAGGATCGTAAGGTATTTATGTATTCCTCGTTTAGTGTAAATGTTTTTTTTTTGTTTTTTTTTTCGATTGTGAATGTGTAATGCGTATGTGTTATGTTGCGTGATTGTTGTTAGTACATTTGCTGTGTGTTTTTGTTGTGCATTATGTGGTATACGTAATATGACAGAGCAGTGCGTATTTCTCGCGAGATTGAGTGTTAGTGGAAAAATGCGTGCTTCTTTGATTTCTCATTGATCTCTATGGGAGAATGTTTAACACTGCCGTGATTATGCGTTTAAAATAAACTCGGTAGTCGTGTTACCGCGATGCGTTACGAGGTTGTTTTGAGACTCGTAATACCTATGTTAAGAAAAGTGCGCAAAGGATATAAAATACACGTTACTAATGCACCCCTCCTAACGCCAAACTCGTAATCTAGCCGATTGTTTTTTAATTGTTTTATAGCATTTTTTTTCTAAATGTGAAAGGTTATATATTACTTTTTTTCTGCTGGTTGTCAAGCAGGGATGCTGTTCTTAACCAGAAGCTTTCAATATAGCTGTCCAATTTTATGTTGCGTCATGGTGCAGGTGTAAAGATTGTGTTCTTTTTGCTTCCATTGTAGTCCTCCATAGTGCTGGTATGTGCTTCTATGTCTGAGTACTACAAAAACTACAAGAACATAATGGATTTAATGAAGAAATTAAAAAAGAAATGCAACACCTCTACAAAACACAACAAAATTTTATGAAGAAGAAAAAGAAGAAACTTGCATGCCTGTCACAAAACAGAAGCAAACACCAAATGCAAGATAATAGAGCTCCAGGTGACAGATCAACTACAACAAATGACCAAACATCCACTGACAATAACAGCACCTCATTCAAAACACAAACTGTCACTAACCAAGAAAACAATACAGAGAACTCAGGGATTGTGAACCTTTAAAACTACCACCTATCAGAACCAGAGATATCAGTACTGTCTAAAGGATTATCATTCTGTAGAAGTACAAATCTTGACAACATACAACTGTACTCAGACTTAGAAGAATTCTTCAGGAGATTGCGGCTAAAAGAATTTTTTTACGACAAAGAAAATACCAGCACTATGGAAGACTACAATGGAAGCAAAAAGAACACAATTGTCACACCTGCACCAGGACGCAACACAAAATTGGACAGCTATATTGAAAGCTTCCGGTAAAGAACAGCATCCCTTCTTAACACACAGCAGAAAAAAGTAATGAATAACCTCTCACATTTAGAATAAAACGCTATAAAAAACAATGAAAATATTACCATTAAGCCTGCGGACAAGGGAGGAGCAGTGGTGATCATGAATACACAGGACTACATCACAGAGGGAAATAGACAATTATCAGATCAAACTTATTACAATAAACTGGAAAAGGACCCCACCCAGGAATACACTTTGCAACTTAGAAAACTAATAAAAACATTCCCTAAACACACGCAACTTAAACTGGACAAACTGGTGCCCTCTAAGCCTAGCATAGGGGCATTCTACATGCTCCCAAAAATCCACACACCAGGGAACCAAGGGAAACCAATAATAACTGGCATGGACTCTCTGACTGAGCAAATTTTGGGCCTAGTCGAAAATATTCTTAAGCCCTTAGTTTTTAACACCACTAGCTTTATAAGACACCACTGATTTTCTTAATAATATCAGCCAGATAACCGAATTGCCAGAGGATACTATACTTGTGACAATGGATGTGGAATCCCTGTACAGCAATATTCCACATAAAGATGGTATTGATGCCTGCTTAAACTTTCTTTCCTCCGACAGCTCTAACCAGACATATAGTGCTTCTACAGTCAGTAAATTTACAGAATTCATACTCACCCACAATTATTTCATCTTCAATAACTCCATCTATTTACAAACCATGGGAACAGCCATGGCACCAAAATGGCACCACAATATGCAAACCTCTTCATGGCTGATTTAGAACAGAGATTCCTAGCTACTCACCCTCACAAACCCTTCAAATACTTTCGCTACATAGATGATATTTTCATCGTATGGACAGAAGGAGAAAAAAACCTAGAACATTTTCATAAATCATTTAATTTATTTCATGCATCAATCAAGGTTAAAATTGACTTTTCTAGAGACTGTGTCAGCTTCCTTGATACAACAATCTCCATCACAAATGGCAAACTACACTCATCTGTATACAGGAAACCAACAGATAGATGCAGCTACCTCCACAGCTCCAGCTCCCACCACAATCACATTAAAAAATCCATAATGTACAGTCAGGCCACCAGATATCACAGAATATGCTCAGACACCAAGGACCATGACAAACACCTCATCACACTGTCCCAATCATTCAGGGAAAAAGGTTACAAAACAAGGGTTATAAACAAACAAATTAACTCTGCCCTTAATGCACCACATGAATACTTGCTACAATACAGGGAGAAGAAAAACATATTGCGTATCCCACTAGTTGTCAAATATAACCCTGCAGTAGAAGGAATACGAAAAATCATAAAAGACTTACAGCCACTACTCTTAGAGGATCCCACACTCAAAAAAATCTTTCCAAAGCCCCCTATCCTGGCACTCAGACAACCACCCAACCTAAAACAGAAACTGGTCCACAGAAAGCTACCCCTTGATAAAAAGAACACCCAGAATGGAACCAAACGCTGCAACAAAGCTCTCTGCAAACTATGTCAACACATTTGTGAAAGCAAAACAGCTAATCACAAGAGCAAATCCTATAACATTAAAGGGGCATATTCATGTATATCTGCAAATGTGGTATACATGATACATTGCACTGCATGTGAAGTGGGATGTTATATTGGAGAAACAAGCCCAAAACTGCACCTTCAAATGAACTTACACAGACACTCAATCAAAAACCACGGTGAAACAAAATACTGTACCCCTGTTGGTCACCATTTCACCCAACCTGACCACTCCATCCAAAACCTCAAAATCAAGATTCTCAGAGGCAACTTCAAAAACACCATGGAAAGAAAAACCTTTGAAATGAAAATGATAATGCACTTCAGCTTGCTAAATTCTGGACTAAATGTGGACTCTGGTTTCTTAACCCTTTATCAAAATTTTTTGTAATGTACTTTCATATACTTTAGTTAATTACATTGTATATTCCACACTCTCTATGCATAGGTACGCAGGTAAGCCTATGTCCACACTTCTGTCAATATTATTATTCCCCCTTTTTTTCCTTTCTTTTCTTTCTCCTTTTTTGACTATATTATATCCCCCGTATACCTAATTTCCCATCTTTATTCATATGGATTCTTTGTTGATATTTAACTTTATGTCAGAATATGCTTTTTGTATTATTTACCATATATTTCCCCTGCCTGTTATCTTTTACTGACACTATCTACCTGTCACCTAAACCCCCATTATGATTTTTATGACACCCCCTCCTCCCCCTGCATTCAGACGTCTGTAACACTTTGTTTTTTTTGCTTGTGTTTTAAGATATAATCTGTAAATTCTATCAAATTGGTCAGTATTGCTTCAGACTTGAAAAAGGAAGACACTCTTCCGAAAGCTTGTCATCTTATAAATGTATAGTTAGTCCAAAAATAAGTATCATTGCTCAATTATTTTGATATCTGAATTTCTGGAATAACACGGCTACTCCAATCAATATATATATATATATATATATATATATATATATATATATATATATATATATATACAAAACGATTTCCAGCTCAGCCCTCCAAATGGTTAACAGCCTGGGTGCAAAGATAAAGTGCATATGTAGACAAAAGTATGCACTCACAGGACTTTCACAAAAAACACAATTTAATGTAGGAACGTTTTTGGGGTTCACAACCCCTTCATCAGCATGTAAACAAGACATAAACCAAACCTTTTATAGTGTAAATAATCATAAATAAACACAAACCTAGTGCCCTCCTAAATTGCGCCAAAATTTCGAGTGTGGAACGCATATTGCATTCCACTGTGAGAGCCGAAACTGGAAGTTGTAATACATCACTTCCGGTTTTCGGCGATGATCTTCAATATACAGAATTGTTACAAAATAGAATAACATACTTGTTGAGGAGGGAAGAGGAGGAGTCAGTGCATGAACAGGCTTCGATCCCCTGCAGTTGCTCCAGAGGCGGTTCTTCGCGCCAGGAGCTCACCCTGTTCTAAGGAAGAGAAGGACGTGTTTTTCCTGTCCTCTAAAATTCTGCAGCCAGTCAGTGTTTACACCCTGGTGTTTCCCTCCACAGCATTTATCCCTAGCTATGCTGAACAAGAACTTTTGTTACCCGGAGCTGGACTTTGCTGGCTGAACGTATAAGCTCCTTAAAGGGTAAAAGATTCATCCATATCTCCCCCCCTCCCTCTGCACAGGAGAGAGGGTGGACAGCCAGGCCTATTTGCATTAAAATAGTGGCGTAAAATACAGAACTTTGCCAGCACTCACCTTGAAATGTAATACAAGCTATCTAAAAACACTGCTCATGAGCACAACGCACGGGAGTAATAAGCTCCAACTGGGAAACTTACCGTTGTTCGCGCCCTCCCCAACCACCGATGCTGCGAGTGGGGAGCTGCTGGCGTTTCGGGACACCTTTGTGAGTCTGCACTTGTGGAGAGCCCCCCCCAGCTGCTTCCCTTGCTGTGCTGATGTGACGAGTGACGAGGTAAGGAAGTGCAGCTGATCGCGACTGCTCTAGCACCTCACCCTAGCAGTACCCGCTACTGAGGCTTGGAACTTGGCCTGCTCTTACCACCCACCGGTGCTGCGTGTGGTAGGCAGGCAGGCTGCTGTCTTTTGAGTGCTGAGCCGCCGGAACTTTCCCTACAGCTGCCGAAATCTCTCTGTCTTAGCAGCAAGGAGCACTGGTCTGGTCGCGTGTTTGGCCGCAGCGACAGTGCAAACATTGGAGCGGACCGGGAGGAGACTTTGGGAACCTGGGCAGCGCATTCTCCAAAGCCAGTCACTCAATTGCCCAGAGAATCCCCACACTAAGAAGAGACACCGTACCGGTTTCATCACGTCAGAGATAAGGATAAACCTACCGTCGCTGGAGGGTGAGTGCAGGGCAAAGCTGGACTTGTGCCTGTTTAATTCTTCTTGAACTGCTAAATAGAATGGGAGTTATCAAATCCATTAACCACTAGAGCTAGCATAGGTGATGGCTGGTTGCTGGGAACTATCAAATACACAGTATTAAAGAGAAGTGGAGAGGAGGAAGAGAAAGGGAATAGAAAAGCCACAGTTCATACCCCACTTAGATGGGGAGCATTAATCTACAGTAAAAGCTCCTGGGAGAATAAGGATTCAAACGTACAGGAGAGAAAAATAAGACTATATACACTCCTTGAGAGTGCTATAAACTTAGGAATCGGTTGTTCTATAATTCATAAATTCCTCCTCCCTTGAACTTGGAGTTTTGAATTTAAGTGGTTTTTCCTTTTTTCTTTATACTGAGATCAAAGACTTTGCTAATATTACTAAAGCCAATATTTTGAGTATTACGATATTGGGAATATTACTGCTGCACATAAGACTTTCCTAACCATACCCAAACAAGCTTTCTGAGGGCCGATACAATTATGTTATTGGAAATAACTATGCTATGCTAAAGTCATTGCTCATTAAGCTACTCTAACACAATGTGTTTAATTATATTCGTTTCTTAAACTGTTCTACATCTATATTAAGTTATAAAGCACACTGCATTGAAAGTTCTTTACTTCAGCTGAGAGCAATACTGCAGTCTCTCTTTCACTCCTATTCCCTGACACTTAAAACAATTGAGCATTGAGCTATCTACAGTTATTGTTTCAGTCAGTGTCTTAAAGCTGTATTGGTTTATCTATATATCTGACCACTAAGAAGTGCTTATACCCCAGTTGTTTATATTTCTTCAACTTTTTTCTGCTTAAATTATTTGATATTGGAATGCGGGCATTGTGTTCTGATATATTGACTCAGTCATTGGCTCTGAAACACGAACAGTTAAAACTATACTGAAAGTATATGGGTGCATAACTCCCCTACTCCCTTTATCTGTGCTCTTATTCTGAGGTTGCTTACTATGTCCTAAATTTAGGCTGATTGTTAATTCACGTTTTTTTCTAAATAACAAACATTCTTTTATGTTTTAGAAGGTTAGTGCCATCCTTAGGGTTAAAACTAATATAGGTAAAGCTAACACTACCTTGTGCACACTGTACTCCACCTAAGATATTTTAGCTTAGAAGGCCCCCATTGGGGAATACCTTAATAGTCCAAAAGGTGCGTTTAATCTCTAGAGGGCTCTGCTCTAGTTTAAATGTAGTAATCTTATAATTTATTTTCTGGGAGAGAACAACCTTGGTCGGCCTAGATCACCTTTTTTTCACACCAACTATTAGAACACTTCTTTATATTTTTTCTGGACCCTTCACTTTTTTCTTCACCCCCCTCCCCCCCCCCCTTTTTTTTTTTTTTTTCCAGACACTTATCCACCTGAACTCACGGCGTTATTATCACCTTTAATCACAGCACACCTTTTTTCCTTCACCCCCCTTCCACTCACTCCCCTTTTTAGTCCTTAGTCGCACTTATTTATGGATAGATTTTTAAATCCACTAACCACTCACAAAAGCACTTCGCCGGCCATGGCCTCCAGAGCTAAGGATAGGAAGAACAAAGTCCCGTTAGAGACCTCGGTTGAACTGCACCCTGAACCTAGTTCCACCAGAGGGCTCAGCTGGGGCACAGACTCGCAAGGGCTAGTGAATAGTATCTTGGAAGCTCTAAATCCAAAATTTGAATTACTTCGGATAGAAATAAAGCAAGATCTTAACTTGCTCGCTAATGAGGTTAAGCAATTTACGATGAGAATCGAAGAAGCGGAGCAAAGAGTCTCTGACCTCGAAGATCTCACATCAGTTCAAAGCACTAAAATACAGGCAAATACTAGTTCTATCAGGGAACTACAGAATAAGATCGAAGATCTAGAAAATCGATCAAGAAGGAATAATGTCAGGATAATAGGGGTTCCTGAAACTTCAGATTATTTAGATCTTCAGAAATTTGCAGCTGAATCTCTCCCTAAGCTACTAAACTTCCCGCAAGAGTTACTACCTCTGGTAATAGAGAGAGCTCATAGATTAGGGAGAATAAGGGATGTAGATGGAAACAAAGCTAGGCCCAGACCTATAATTGTACGATATTTGAGCTATCAAGATAAGCTCAGAATCATGCAATTATCACGTAAGAATTTGCCTGTGCTCCTGGACGGGACTAAAATATTAATCTTTCAGGACTTCGCATACGCTACCTCTCTGAAAAGAAGAGAACTTACCCCAATATGCGGCAGACTAATCAAAGAAGGCATCTCTGCTACTGTACTATACCCGGCCAAACTTAAAATAGAATTTCAGGGCCACATATATTTTTATGAGACTGCTGAGGAGACAGAGAAGTTTCTTAGGGAAAAAGTTGTTAAATAGGTTAACAGGTTTACTAGTAAACTATAAAGTACACTAACTCATACTTCTGATAAACAAAAATGGCTGGTTCTGCTTTTTTTTCTCTCTTTTCACTAATTCTCAAGGAGAATTACTTTATCGAGGACGAGGATGGGGAGGCATTACATGTATTTTTCCTGAGGGGGAGGGGGAGAGATGGGAGAGAGGAGGGAAATCTCCCCCTTTCTCTTGTTTCCCCCCTTTTTTCTTTTTTTTTTTTTTTTTTTTTTTTTTCTCTTTCCTTCTTTTCCTTTAAGCAATGTCTAAAAGAGGTAAATTCACTTTAACGTCCTGGAATGTTGGGGGTATTTCCTCTCCAATAAAGCGCAAGGCTATAATTTCGCAGTTGAGGAAACATAACACTGATATATCTTTTATACAAGAGACTCATCTTAATGCAGATGAATCGACTAAACTAAAAACTTCGTGGGTGAAAGAGGTATTCTATGTACCTAGCATCGGTAGGAAGCGCGGAGTGGCTATTTTATTGGGGAAGAGACTATCCTACGAAATACTAGCGAAATACTCTGACCCAAATAGTAGAATTTTAATTTTAAAGATCAAATTGGCAAATTCTGTCTATATACTCTGTAATATCTATGCCCCCAACAACTTTGACTCTAAATTTTGGGACTCGGTCCAAATTAATATTTTACAAATGGGTGAAGGGATTGTTATTCTAGCAGGGGACTTCAATATGGCACCTCGAACACCCATTGATAGGCATAGGGGGAAAAAAAACACTTCTTCGCAATCTAGGAGAGATAGACTAGAGGCCAGAATGTTTAGAACCTTAGAGAGTAACTTGGCTCTTAAAGATCTATGGAGATTACAACATCCAGATCAGAGAGACTATACGTGCAAGGCCAGAAACACCAACTCTCTCTCAAGAATAGATCTATTTCTAGTTAGTGATAAAGTTATGAAGATAGGCTCTACTACTAAAATTGCACAAATAACCATTTCAGACCATGCCCCAATCCTATTGGAGATCCCTCTCTGTGGTAAAATGCACCCCTCACGGCGGTTTTTTTTCCCTAAATTTTTATCAGGCGATTTAAAGTTTAAAAACTGGCTAATGAATAAAATGAACGAATTTTTCTCATTAAATTTGGGCTCAGTCAATAATCCATTCTCTTTATGGGAAGCGGGTAAAGCCGTAATGAGGGGTGAGATTATTGCTTATATGGTCAAATTAAAAAAGAAAACCAATCTTAGACAAAACCAAGCATTCAAAGCCTTGACCAATTCTTATAACAAATATTTATCTCATCCCACCCCTCTAAATTGGAGACAATATTCTAATGCCAAGAGAGAGAGAGATACCTTACTGATCCACAATACGGTCCAAGCCGACTTAAGATCTAAAGCAAAGTTCTATCGCCATGGGGACAAGGCCGGTAAATTCCTGGCTAGTCTATATAAGAATGTACAAGGGAACTCTTCAATTGACTCATTGCTAGAATCTGACTCTCTGATCACGGATTCGAAAGAAATATTAGAAACTTTCTCGGATTACTATAAAGGAATTTATTCCTTTAGGGAATCTGACATGGCAGCTTCAAGAGGTTTCTGGGAAGGCCTGGACCACCCAGTTCTTACGGAAGAGGCAGTAAATAAAATTAACACCCCTATATCGGATCAAGAGATCCTTCAAGCCATTAAGGAACTTCGACCAGATAAAGCCCCTGGGCCGGACTCACTGCCCAATGAGTTTTATAAGTTACTGGCATCGACTGTTACCCCACACTTAAAAACACTCTTTAATTATTTCTACATAGAAAGGAACTCTATTCCTATATCCTTCTCTGCCTCTACGACCTCACTGATCTTAAAGCAAGGTAAAAATCCTTTAAAAAAGGAGGCTTATCGGCCTATAGCATTATTAAACTCTGATTACAAGCTACTGACCTCGATCTTAGCTAAAAGACTACAGAGTGAGATTGGGCCTCTCATCAACGAGGACCAGGCGGGGTTTTTAAACAAACGCAATTTAACAGCTAAAATCAGAGAACTCTTTCTGATCCTTGACTATTTTAATAATTCGGTGGAAGCACCGTCTCAAGATCAAGTGGATCTGGCGGTAATAGCCTTAGACGCAGAGAAGGCGTTTGACTCAGTACATCATCGGCATATTTTTTCTACCTTACTATCCTTTGGTTTTAAGGATAACTTTGTATATTTTATTAAAAATCTCTGTGAAAATTCCTCAACCAAGCTTTCTATTAATCAGCTAGAATCTGGTCCAATTAAACTCCAAAGGGGCACCAGACAAGGCTGCCCCTTATCCCCTTTGCTTTTTGATTTAGCCATTGAGCCTCTTGCTCTTAAAATAAGAAAAGATCTTCAAGGTATTAAGATAGGGTCAGTGGAACAAAAAATTGCTTTGTATGCCGATGATGTACTGGTCTACGTCTCAAATACCAGATCCAATATCCCCAAATTACTCTCGATTACAAATTCTTTTGGAGCCTTTACGGGCTACAAAATCAATTTGACCAAATCAGAATTAATGTGGATTAGGAAAAGTGACATATCTATGACTGACTTACCTTTCAATGAGGTTAGATCTCACTTCAGATATTTAGGTATTAATGTTTCTCCCAACCCACGAGAGTGGTATGATCTTAATATCTCTCCAGTCCTATTTAAGGTAAAGGAATATATGAAAAATTGGCAAAATTTCCCCCTCTCATTGACGGGTCGAATTGCTCTCTTCAAGATGGTCCTTCTTCCTAAGATCCTCTTCCCTTTACAAAATGTACCAGTAATCTTGAAAACTAAAGATTGGAAGAGCCTGTGTAGGGCCCTTCGGTACTTTCTATGGAGATGCAAAAGGCCCCGAATTTCGATCTCTAGACTGCATCTGCCCAGGAGATACGGTGGCATGGCTTTACCAGACCTTAGCAGCTACAGTTTGGTCTTTTTAGCCCGAACTGTGATAGATTGGCTATTAAATAAGAATTATTTCACGAATAACACTCTTGAAATGAGCGTATTATATCCCTATAAGCCTACAGCGTTAATCCACTGTCCATTACATTTGATTCCTAGGGAAGTGAAATGCCTTAGTTCTATATATACAGTTTTACAAGCTTGGAGAAAATTAGGACAGAAATTAAATATAGACCTATCTATTCCGAGATTTCAAGGATTATGCGGTAACCCGGAATTTCAAAGAGGTACCCAATCGCAGGTCTTTCAGAGATGGAATAGCCTCGGATTGACTTATCTCACACAATTTATAAATCAGGAGGCCTGTCTAATTAAAACTTTTGAGACCTTAAAACAGGAATTTGAACTAAGCAACAAAGACTTCTTTGCGTACCTACAGGCTAGGCATTATCTTTTCTCGCTTATTAGTAAATATGGCTGGTCCTGGTCTTGGGGGAAACTAGATAACTGGCCTATTCTGGTTAAAAATAATATATTCTCCATCTCAACTTGGTACAATTTGTTGGTCAGCCAGAAAGGTGAATCTAATCTGGAGTACATAACGCAAAAATGGAATTTACTATCGCAAGATCTAGACATTGACCCCAACCAGGTTGAAAAATCTATAGCCACAATAACACAAACTACTTTATCTGCTAGCTGGAGGGAATCACATGTTAAGCTATTATATAGAACTTATTATACCCCACTTAAGGGATTTAAATGGCATAACTTCAATTTTAATAGGTGTCCAAAATGTTCCCTTCCAGCGGCGGACTTAGCCCATATGATATGGACCTGTCCTCGATTAATGCAGTTTTGGAGAAAATTAGAATTTTGGCTTACTAGGGCGCTGAAAATCTCGCCTGTCTCTCTCTCCTTGGCAGAAGTAATTTTTTTTGTTGAAACCCCGTCCACTCATAACTCTAAAAAAATAATAAATATGACAATTCTGGCTGCAAGGAATTTAATTTTCAATAAATGGCGAAACATCTCAATCCCGAGTATATCAGAAGTTAAAAACTACATGAAAAAGCAATGTCTCATCGAGCAGCTGGACATAACTCTGGCTTCCGAAAGAGACATAACTCTCTTTTTTCAGAAATGGTCTAGATTCATCAAAATCTTCCCTCAGAAAGAAATAGATATCTTAATATACCCCCTCAGAAATACAGAGATAGTTTTACTAGGACGTTGGTAAGAAAGGCATTCTCCCTTCTGCTTTTTTCCCCTCTTCTTTTTTTTTTTTTTTTTTTCCTGTTTCTCTCTCTGTTCCTCTTTCTCTCTCTCTCCCCCTGTGCCGCCTCTCCCATCCCCCTCCTCCTGCAGAGGTCGGATGGATAACGGCTAAACTGAAACCTGGTTTAAAAAAGAGAGGAGGGGGGGGGAGAGAGAGGGAAGGAAAAAGTTTGTGCCTTTAATTATTTTTGTGTTAACAGGAGACCTCCTCTCTATCTTACTTTTTGTATATGTGTTTCTCCTGAGAATTGTTGATTATTGTTTATGCTGCAAACTCAAAACTGAATAGGAATTAGTATAAAAGAGGAAAAAGATTGGAGGTAATGGTTAAGACATCCGGATAGAGAGGAATTATAGTATTCTATCTGACACAGAAAGTTTAAGTTGTTTAGAACTGTATTTTTTCAGTTATGTCTGATTGGATAAGACTTTGTTGTGTTTAACTTTATATGTCTGGTATGTATTGTATCTCTGAATTTGTGTTAATAATTTTACCTCCAATAAAAAATAATAAATAAAAAAAAAAAGAATAACATACTTGTTACATAAGTGAATCCACAATCTATTTCGTGAAGCAAGTAAGCATAATGTAAGTGTGTATAAACTCATCATGCAGTGTAACGAACAGGCCAATCATGTGTGAGTGTGTACATAGATCGCCATAGTGACAGTTGTCATAGTAGCAGTAAACAACACTGCCAGGTGCTAAAGTGTAGGCAACAACCTGAGGATAGACAGAGAACATATTGATATAATATGTATTTAGTAAAGTGAGAACCTTTAGTTGTATAGGTTTGTCACTAATAAATAAAAATTTTAAAATAACATGGGAATTGTTGCAGAGCTTTAACTCGAAGCGCTGTGATTAAAGCAGCTACCTGGGAAAATCATAAGTGGTATGCTAAAAAGCATCAGATCTTCAGTTAGCCATTTTTTAGACAGCATCTGATCCAGGGATATGAAATGTTTTGGATATCAATAGTGGCATATGTTTAGATATAAAAAGGGTATCCATCAATCTCAGGTCAGCATGGCAGAATTCATATATATAACAGACCTAGAGATACATGACAGTATGCACATATTCAAAATCAATCTGCGACAGTGTATGGAATGGGGAACATTTAAGTGCCCTATAAGGGCTAATTCATTCTATATGTGTCCACATATGTCTAGTCTAACTAGGCTACAAAATTAGAGTAGACTGTCCAACCAGCACCCCTCTGTGCCAGAGAGGTATGTATAGTGAAGATGATCCATAATGCCCACAAGATTGGTAATTAGTGCAAGAGCGGGTAATGGAAACAAAAGGGCCAGGCTTCTACAAAAGGAGATGGGAGCAGAATGCTACCACTCCATTGTGCCGTGAGTAACGGGCCTTCCCTCCCCAACAAGGGAAAGTAAAGCCTGAAACTAAACGGAGCCACAATGCCCCAAGTGAGTGGCACTACCCATCAGGGTCATACAAGGCTCTTAAAGTCCGGCATGGTATTCAACCCTCCAGGCTGTATCATGCCCAATCTGAACATCCACTGGGCTTCACACTTAAGGAGTAATTTGTTTCGGTCTCCCCCCCGGATCCAGTGGTGGTATGTGATCAATCAAAATATAGCGTATCGAAGAGACAGCGTGGCATTTGTTAGCACAGTGGCGTGCCACGGGCTGTTCAGAATCCCTGTGTTTCAATGCAGCTCTTATAGCGTGCCGGTGGTTTGCCATGCACTCGCGTAATGTGCCAGAGGTTTTACCCACATAAAAACACGAGCATGGACAAAAAAGCAGGTACACTACGTGTGTAGTGGTACACGTAATAGAATGCTTGATAGTGTACCTCCGGTTGGTATGGGGATGATGGAATGTTCTAGTGCTTACTAGACCGTTGCAGGTCGTACAACCCAAACACCGATAGGAACCCTTAATATTTCGTATGGTGCTCGATGTATAGCATTGTTTCGGGTCGGTTTTCATTAAAAGGTCCTTGAGGTAGGTGCCCCTCTTGAAGCCTACCATGGGTTGTAAATGCTGCGTGAATGGTAGTTTCGGGTCAGAGGACATTATGGGCCAATGTTGGTGCAGAATTCGACCTGTATTTTTGGTTGCTGGAGTAAACGTGGTGGACATGATTAATTTGTTGCTTGTGTCCCTCTTAGGTGTAGGCGTAATTAATTTGTTTTGTGTTAATGTAGACACTGACGTCATGGTGTCCTGGATAACTGACACTTTGTATCCCCTGTATCGGAATCTCTCACCCACTCCCAACAACTGGGAGACCCCAGTGGTGGCATCAGAATTATTTTTCATGGTTCTAATGAACTGTGATTTCACTATACCTTTCAGTAAGGCTGGGGGATGGCAGCTGTCTGCCCTCAATATGGAGTTTCGATCAGTTTGTGATATAGAGTAGTGCCAAGATTGTCTATATTTTTGAAAACAGTCAAATGAAGGAAGTTAATGGCCTGATTGTTAACTGTCATTTTGAATCTCACATTACTCGTAACTGTGTTGTACACTTCGAACCACTCATGGAGTTCCTCCAGGCCCCCTCACCATACCATGAAAATGTCATCTATGTATCTGTAATAACAGATAATAGAAGGATTGGAAACATTCCACAGATGTACATTTTCAAATTGAGACATGTAAATATTGGCGT
This sequence comes from Bombina bombina, assembly GCF_027579735.1. Classification (NCBI taxonomy): domain Eukaryota; kingdom Metazoa; phylum Chordata; class Amphibia; order Anura; family Bombinatoridae; genus Bombina; species Bombina bombina. Next base: position 615,296,024 of record NC_069504.1, on the reverse strand, counting down.
ATGAGGGGGCCATGGAGGAACCCATGGCCGTGCCAGCTGTTTGCAAATAAAACTTACTTTCAAACCGAAAGTAATTTTTGTACAAACAGTATTCAATGAAAGACAATAGGTATTCCACTGGGGGGCCTTAGTACAGGGGACTACCTGTAATGTGTTCCTGTACAGCCTTAAGTCCCTCTACGTGGGGGATAATGGTATACAGACTGTTGACGTCCAGGCTGACAAGTAAATCATCCTGCTGGACATCAACAGTCCATATTTTATGAATGAAATCACTAGTATCCATGATGTATGAGCGTTTTTCCCTCACCACTGGTTGCAATAACACATCCACAAATTGTGCTGCCATCCCCCAGCCTTATTGAAAGGTATAGTGAAATCACAGTTCATTAGAACCATGAAAAATAATTCTGATGCCACCACTGGAGTCTCCCAGTTGTTGGGAGTGGGTGAGAGATTCCGAGACAGGGTATACAAAGTGTCAGTTATCCAAGACACCATGACGGCAGTGTCTACATTAACACAAAACGAATTAATTACGCCTACACCTAAGAGGGACACAAGCAACAAATTAATCATATCCACCACGTTTACTCCAGCAACCAAAAATACAGGCCAAATTCTGCACCAACATTGGCCCATAATGTCCTGTGACCCGAAACTACCATTCACGCAGCATTTACAACCCATGGTAGGCTTCAAGAGGGCACCAACCTCAAGGACCTTTTAATGAAAACCGACCCAAAACAATGCTATACATCGAGCACCATACGAAATATTAAGGGTTCCTATCGGTGTTTGGGTTGTACGAACTGCAACGGTCTAGTAAGCACTAGAACATTCCATCATCCCCATACCAGCCGGAGGTAAACTATCAAGCATTCTATTACGTGTACCACTACACACATAGTGTACCTGCTTTTTTGTCCATGCTCGTGTTTTTATGTTGGTAAAACCTCTGGCACATTACGCGAGCGCATGGCAAACCATCGGCACTCTATAAGAGCTGCATTGAAACACGGGGATTCTGAACAGCCCGTGGCACGCCACTGTGCTAATAAATGCCACGCTGTCTCTTCGATACGCTATATTTTGATTGATCACATACCACCACTGGATCGGGGGGGAGACCGAAACAAATTACTCCTTAAGTGTGAAGCCCAGTGGATGTTCAGATTGGGCATGATACAGCCTGGAGGGTTGAATACCATGCCGGACTTTAAGAGCATTGTATGACCCTGATGGGTAGTACCACTCACTTGGGGTATGACTTAGGGCATTGTGGCTCCGTTTAGTTTCAGGCTTTACTTACCCTTGTTGGGGAGGGAAGGCCCGTTACTCATGGCACAATGGATTGGTAGCATTCTGCTCCCATCTCCTTTTGTGGAAGCCTGGCCCTTTTGATTCCATTACCCGCTCTTGCACTAATTACCCATCTCGTGGGCATTATGGATCATCTTCACTATACATACCTCTCTGGCACAGAGGGGTGCTGGTTGGACAGTCTACTCTAATTTTGTAGCCTAGTTAGACTAGACATATGTGGACACATATAGAATGAATTAGCCCTTATAGGGCACTTAAATGTTCCCCATTCCATACACTGTCGCAGATTGATTTTTTTTTTTTTTATATTTAAAGTTTTTATTGAGGTTGTGCAAAAAACAGTACAACATATATGAAACATCATATCCTTGCAGCATACATAAATGGTACATCTCCGTTTAACAACTTTTGCGCAGTTACAAAGACATAATTCTCCAAGTAAATAATCTTATAGAGAAAAAAACAAACAAACATTGGAACCTCTTTTCTTTTTCATAAGCTAAAATGAGCAATTTAAGTGGTCACATTAGGACCTATAGACTTAGAATAGCTTAGTAGTTGGTTTTTAAATGGTAGCAATAGTGAAAATATCATTTTGCGATATAACTAGCACTGTAAAATACTATATGTTAGTGTATTGAGCTAGATACCCGAGCAGTCTTGTTACGCTAGGCATAGAGGACAAGGTCAACTTTATATTATACTGCAAGGGTTATTAGTAAAAAACAAAACAACAAACAAACAAAAAAGACTATAGTTGGGGTGCGGCACAGGGCAGATAGGCCGCGTAGTTAGACCTCCTACAGAAGGAGGTTTATTATGGAGAGGGGGGGGGGAGGTGATAGAGTGAGTATAATAAATAAAATATATAGCTTAGGGACTAAGAAGCTCATTGTAGTTTAGGAGAGGGGGCGATTAAAGAAATGCGAGAGATAGGAAATGATAAGTAGACAGACTTTAGTGTTACAGGGCAACCTAGTCATACATAAAGTCTCATGAACATATTGGTTAAAAGGGGAAAAATAAGAGCGGACTGGTGACATATTAGATCAGTGGTGTATCTGGCATAACAAAGCTTAGTTCTAAACTTTACAGAGCCGGCATGAAACAGAAACAGAGAGCATATAAAGATACATGGCTAAACATCTATAAAAATTAGAAAAGTGAATTATTCCAGGAGTCATAGGTTAAGGGGGTCAAAAACATTAGGATGACTCCCTGTTAAAAGGAACATACAAGCTGACAACTTTAAGGCATGAATAAAATGTCATCAACATGTCCTAGAGCACCGCAATTTCTAACATTCACATGTGGCTCATTAAAACAGTCAAACAAGAAATGAAAAATAAGCATGCTTTTAGCATATTGAACTTCAGGGCAGTAAGACAACCAGTACTCTAGAGATTGAACCATATAACATTACAAGTGTAACTAGTCCAACATAAGCACAAAGGTCAGGAATACATCATTTTCGCATGCTCATGTATCAAGATCTATATCTGTATTGATCTATATAGGCACATCTAGGTATATGAGAGTTCTGACTTGACTATCATGCTCATAGTAATCTTAAATGCTAGGTACCTGCCATCTTTAAAAAAATAAAGCTATATGGGTCACATGCTGGCAGTACCTCAGTAAGTAGATTGTTGTTCCAATCCCATAACCTGCTGGAATGAATAAAGTTACACTTATATTGCGTACACACATATTGAAACAAGTGGGCTTTAAACTATAGCAAACGCTCCATAAAGGGCAATCACATAGAAGTGCATTGTAGTCCATATAGTGAGGAATATAGTTCCCAAACCTGCCGACACATTAAACGTTCAGTATTGTCACATTTGCTGATGTCCACTATGTTTACAGCATCATGGCATGCCCTATTAATTGCAGCTTTATCCGTCAGAAATTGTGTCAAGATGTCAGACCAAAGTATAGAAATTTCTGTTGCAGTGGGAAGACCATGTTACCAAGACTACTTAACCAATTCCGGCCCTCTCAGTGTAGGAATGAGGGCTCTCCTCAACCGCTTCAAAAGACTTATTCCAGAACAGACGGAGCAAGCACCGCTGTTCCCATGTGCGAAAGAGCTGGATAGGGAGGCAGTTAGTGCTAATGGCGTCAAGGCCTTTTACTTGCCCGGGAGATTCCTGACTCACAGCAGCCATCAAACCGGCTAAGCGGATGGAATCCTCCTCCATGTAGTGCTGCCGGACCGTGCTGGTAAGCAAGAGCTTAACGCTGATCTCCACAGCCTCCCGATATGTCCCGGATCCAGTAAATGTAGGGCTAGAGATATGAGAGGGAAGCTGGGGCCCCGAAGCATCCCCCCACTCAGTGTCTACCTCATTTTGATCCGGAGACTTTATTAGCAAGCTCTCGCGCTGCTCCTCCGATTCCCCAGCTCCATCTAGGGCGGCAGTAAGCTTGTTGTGGTGGTGAGTCAGTAGTTTGTTGATTTCAACAAATATCCCGTGAACAGCAGCCATAGTAACTGCGTGTCTATCGGTGTGAGAAAATGTCTGCCGCCTCTGTAGATACAGAGCAGGATTCCCAGGCGTAGTCCACAAGATTTAGCAGAAAATCTAAATTTTTTAGCTTCCAAGCAGTTATAGGAGTAGACCCACTATGGTATTAGTTCACGCTGTGCCAACAATTCATTTTTAAGTCATATTTAGGTAAAATTATGCAGGAGCTCTAAAGATCTGCGTCCTCTCCTGTGCTCTGTTGGCTCCGCCCCCGTCGCAGATTGATTTTGAATATGTGCATACTGTCATGTATCTCTAGGTCTGTTATATATATGAATTCTGCCATGCTGACCTGAGATTGATGGATACCCTTTTTATATCTAAACATATGCCACTATTGATATCCAAAACATTTCATATCCCTGGATCAGATGCTGTCTAAAAAATGGCTAACTCAAGATCTGATGCTTTTTAGCATACCACTTATGATTTTCCCAGGTAGCTGTTTTATCACAGCGCTACGAGTTAAAGCTCCGCAACAATTCCCATAAGTTATTTTTTAATTTTTATTTATTAGTGATAAACCTATACAACTAAAGGTTCTCCCTTTACTATATACATATTATATCAATATGTTCTCTGTCTATCCTCAGGTTGTTGCCTACACTTTAGCACCTGGCAGTGTTGTTTACTGCTACTATGACAACTGTCACTATGGCGATCTATGTACACACTCACACATGATTGGCCTGTTCGTTACACTGCATGATGAGTTTATACACACTTACATTATGCTTACTTGCTTCACGAATAGATTGTGGATTCACTTATGTAACAAGTATGTTATTCTATTTTGTAACAATTCTGTATATTGAAGATCATCGCCGAAAACCGGAAGTGATGTATTACAACTTCCAGTTTCGGCTCTCACAGTGGAACGCGATATGCATTCCACACTCGAAATTTTTGCGCACTTTAGGAGGGCACTAGGTTTGTGTTGGTTTATGATTATTTACACTATAAAAGGTTTGGTTTATGTCTTGTTTACATGCTGTTGAAGGGGTTGTGAACCCCGAAAACATTCCTACATTAAATTGTGTTTTTTGTGAAAGTCCTGTGAGTGCATCCTTTTGTCTACATATATATATATATATATATATATATATATATATACATACATACATACATACATACATACATACATATAATTACATACAATATATACACATATAAATACACTTTTGAGCCCTTTCCAGCAAAATACCTGTAAATATGAAATATAATTTTTATTCAATTGTAATATTTTTAATATGTTTTATTGTATTTTAAATAGAAATATTTAACATTCTTCTGTACTTCCCTTAGAAGAAAATGCAATTTTTATTTTTAATCTATCTATAATCTATAAATATATATATATATATATATATATATATATATATATATATTTTTTTTTTTGTGGTTAACCTTTAGTATACCATTATTGACCACATCCCGCCCCTACAACGAGGTGGGGGATAGGGGTAAGGTCCTGCTTCAGAAGGAAGCCAGATGGATGTACAGGTTGGGAACTATGGCCCCGAAAGGCATGAATTCACACCTGGCTTGGCATTGCTTCCTGTGAAGACATCTTTTGAATTGTTCCTGTGAGTGGATACTCCACTATATAGGGCCTCCTGCTGCTGTGGTTGATGTTGGATTTTTATGTGTGTATTTATTTTTATGATTTTTTTGTTTTTTTGCTTTATTTTGCTATTTGTATTGTTAGTTGTTGTTCCTGCTTTTGTTTTTGTTTTTTGTTTTTAGTTTTTCCCCTTTTTTCCTCTCTTTGTGTAACCTTATGCTAGTGGTCAGTTGGTTTATGGGCATAGGGTTTGGTATGATGTCCCTGTGTCTACATCTGTATTCTGCAGGTTAGCCCACTTTGGGTTTTGTGTGCATTTTTGATGGTCATTTTGTAAGAATTTTGACTGTATTTTTAAGTGCTGCTATGCTTAGGACAATATTTCCATACACTCATTGACCTTCTGTTATGATTTTGGAGCCTCGTTCTGTTTGTTATTTTTTAATTATTTTATTGTTACATTTGTATTGTTGTGTTTTGTAGCTTTAACTATATTTGTATGTTTTTGATTCCCTTAGGTTTCTTGCCTTAGCTTGGAGATCTTTTTAAATCTGAGGACCGGGCCTGATTAGGATGTGATTGACTGTTCCAGCCACCAGCTCGTGGTAGTCAATCACCCTGATCTGGTAACGATCCGATGTGGGGCTATCCTCAGTTTGTTTCATGTTTGTTCCATGCCTGTTTTGGTTGAATGATGCTTAGAGTACTTTAAAACATTGTTAGTTCACATGTTATGTTGTTTAATTGACACTAGGGAGTCCGGTTCCTGGGTCCCCGGATCGCCTTCTGATAATGTCAGCCGATGGGAGTGGCACCTCTGATTGGGGCTCGGTTCTGGAGCACTTGTGAGGGTTTATAAGGCACCATGGGGGCAAGTAGATGGTTGTTATTTTTGTTGGTTTCTGACGAAGGGGGTAACATCCCGAAATTTTACAAGAAATAAAGGTAGCAATTTGAAAATCCTGGCGAGTATTTATATATATATATATATATATATATATATATATATATATATATACATATATACATCTATATATATACATAGTTACAGCAAAAAAGCTTTAATCATCATCATTTAGTTTATCATCAGTGCCAGCTGTCCCAAAATAATATACACACACATATATATATATATATATACATACACACACACACATATATATATGATGAAGTGAATGTAATTCACGAAACGCGTAAGGGCACGCCCACTTCTGACGTCACTTCCTGTCCAGGAAGACCAAACTTCAAACACTTCAGCAACGGACCCTGTCACGGACAGGCTTAAGAATCCACATCCATCCGGATATTGTGAGCTATCTAGAGCTCAAAAAACCACAAGGAATCATCATCTAGCTGTATTTACAGCAGTTCATGTAACTATTTATTACGGTTTTCCATCATAAACACCAACTTATCCACCTGAACTCTGGGAGCTTTTCAGAGCTCAAAACCACCGCAAGGAATTTACCTTCAACTGTACTTACAGCATCCTATACCACAATATCACTAATTTTTATCAGCTAGCTGTTTTTGCACCAGCCCTGATAAGAAAAAAACTCACTACCGGATTAAGAGAAATATACTATATTTCATCTGCTCACCTATTTCTGTCCCTGATCTGGACTATTATCAAAGAGGATTTCTGTTTATCATTTTTTATTGGACATTGGAAAATAAAAGTGTTTTTATTTTAAATTTCACTTTGTGTCCTTGCAAGCATCATTTATACACATCTCATGAGTGCTGCAATTAATATCCACAAGTGATCTCATAGTATGTAAACTGAGCACTAATTGGTTTGCATACATAAAGTTTATGCCATACTCCAGAGAGGAGAAGCCTTTCAAGTATAAAGAAGGGGAAAATAAATAAACAGCAACAAGGAAAGAAATCCAGCAAAAAGAATTAAAGTGTCTCTACCTAACTCCAGAGAGGAGAAGTTTGTCTGAAATACCAACATATTTCTACTCCAGGGATATCAAGATTTTCACCTGCTAAAAGTTTCTGCATACCAGCTGGTAACATCTTTACCACAGATAGGGATTACATCCCCTCCATGCTTCCAACATACCTCACATGTTTGAGGTTAAACAAGGTGAGCACATTTAAATCTCACGTTTAGTTTTTGATTGCCTAGTACTGACATACTGCACCATAATTTGGTTTTGTTTTTGTTTTTCTCCATTCTATGTGCGCTGAACTCTGAAACTCAACTCCATACCTTTTTCCTTTATATATATATATATATATATATATATATAGGTAGTGGAGAAAAGGATTCACTCGCCAGTATATACTGTATATATATATATATATATATATATATATATATATATATGTGTATCATGTATGCAGGTTTATTATTTTAGTCTACTACCATTAAGGTCTATTTGATTAAACATCTTTGTTCTAATCCTAGTTAGATCTGATGGTGCTAACATATTTTTAAGATTTGAAGATCTTCTATAGACAAATTGTGGTCTTTCTGGTGCATGTGGTCCTAAATAGGGATCAGTCAATATTATTAACCAATTTTTTTTTGTTTGTTTTTTCCACTATATTTTTATTTTGATTATATTGGGTAATAAATGGTATAAATTAAATTCCATGATTCATAGTTTTACTTTTTTATAATCTTAACATATTCCTCCATAGAAGCAAAAATAGTGGGAAAAAACACCCTACTCGTATGTGCACCCAATTGCACATTCTCAAGTGCGCTAACCTGACATGAAAATATTAATATTTCACATTCCAATGTTCTTCACATAGAAAAATGTGTTCTGTTTATTCTTAAATACATATTTCTATATATAGCTGGTGTTTTTGGTAATATATATATTATTATACATAGGTATATATAAATTTTACCTGTTAGGAGTTGGCAGAGGTGGGGGTACTCAGTACCGGTGAGTACCCCCACAAAAAAGCATTGTATATATATATATATATATATATATATATATATACATACAGAAGAGAGAAGCGCTCTAACAGGAACAAACAACAGCTCATCAGCTAGTTTTCTGGCGATTTACCACCTGGAGCAGCCTCTTTTAGACCAGTGTGCCTTTCACATTGGAAAACTATCCTGAAGCATATCAGTCTGATCCCGCCAGTTAAGGTCAGTCCAGCCCCGAAATACCAGGCAAGTCTCCTTTAAACAAGGAACATGACAACCCCAGACGATCGTTTCGGCCTATTGGGCCTCATCGGTGAGGTGCAGCCACATTCCTCTAAGCAAGCACTGGCCAAGGAGTCCATATCTGGTTGCCCCTAACACCCGTAGGGAGACTTCCCCAGGGTCATAATTAATTTGCATACAGAAGAGAGAAGACTTAAGACCTTAACTGGCGGGATCAGACTGATATGCTTCAGGATAGTTTTCCAATGTGAAAGGCACACTGGTCTAAAAGAGACTGCTCCAGGTGGTAAATCGCCAGAGAACTAGCTGATGAGCTGTTGTTCGTTCCTGTCAGAGCGCTTCTCTCTCTGTATGCATATATATATATATATATATATATATATATATAGGACTATATATTTATAAATACATAGAACATATTCTGCTATGTGCAGAACATTGGAATGTGAAATATTTACACTAAATACACAGTGGAACACTTTAATAAGAATGAATATTAACTTAACTGCAATGGGCTCCAGTGCACTATATATATATGTGTGTGTGTGTGTTCATATGTATTTATGTCTTTATGTTATTGTTGTTATTATCATTTATTTGTAGAGCATATATATGTCTGTAAATACATATATACACACATAAATACATAAATAAATATGTACACACATATAAACATAAATAGGTATAAACACACATATACATATTTAGACATGTATATGTATGTATCTCTATGTTAAAGCCCTTTGACTGCCTTTTTTTTTTCCTAACACCTGACACCTCATATCTATAAGCCCTTATAACGTTTTGTGAATTTTTTAAAAAAAATAATTTTTATTAGATAATATTATAATGAGTGTAATTGTATTTTGTAATGTATTTTGATATGTTTTTTTGGCACTTTTTTTGCTTTGTGATGCAGTTAACCAGAGCTTTGAGGACGCAGTAATCATTCTAGTTTATATCAAGATTGTGCTCAAGTGATCCCGTTTACCTTCAACTTTTAATACAAGAGGTAAACTCGACAAGCTTGATAAACCCCCGCTCATGAGTAACTGTTAGCTTTCCACTCATAATCTGGTCCTTAATGTTCTCTGCTAAACCTTTTTTTTACCATTCACTTGTGATACCAGATTGTGCACTGTTCTTAGAACATAGTCGTGATAAGGATAATGTACCATATTCTATCAGTTGCACACCTTTGGTAACACATTATATTAATCATTTATTAACTATTAATTAGCACCCAAACACTGTAATGCATTCACATAAAAATCTGTGTGAAATGCCAAAAATGTAAAAATGTAAAAATACTGAGAATTTCTGGTGAATTGGAATACCGGTAATAAGGTACAGTTTTTGAAAAGGCAGTATATTGCATATTGAAACACATTCAAAGGCTTCGCTAACATACTATAATGGGAGCCTAGGTACCTGATTTATAGCTGGATGGTATTGCATTTTGGTTGCATAGGGATTATGTTTATATTTCTATATTTATCATATTCATACAGTAAATATGTACTGTATGTTTATGTATAAATATTTTCTTCTTTTATTTTTTATTTTATTTTACTGCCCCTTCTTTCCTTGATTTAATGTTTTTTTGTAACCTTAAGTTGCGGCAAAAGTCAACCATCAGATTTGTAAACTCAAAATGCCATTTTGTTACCAGGTCAATGCCACTTAATACTCAGATTGACCTTATTAGTATTTTGGTCATTCCTAAAAGAGCAAATCAAAGTTTTCCAAACCTCTCATTTGTTTTATGTCAACAGCAATTGGCTCTGAAAGTTAGACAATGTAGCTTGGGGTCAGTTTTGTGCATTTACAATGAGAGATTCTGACCTCTGAGTTTTCTTGCTTAGTACTGAGTGAAATAAACCCAATGAACACAGATAAGAAAACATTCTGCAAAGTAAAGACTGCATCATGACAAAATGCTAGCATAACAACACAAATAAAGCTTTCATTTCAATTACATGTATTTTTCCCATTGAGACAATTATTAATATTTTCCATATATTCCATCAATGTAATTAAATAGTACAGTATATGTTT
>NC_069504.1:615220400-615282900 GCF_027579735.1 Bombina bombina | reverse complement strand
TCTGGACAGTGATAGTCCGTAAATTGCAGACTCTAATAACATGTGTAAAGACACAGATATATCCAATGTAATAACGGAGTGTAGTGCGCAAGCATAGATATTCTCTTCTGGGAACAGTAATGATTCGGCATACAGGTCAACCCCACTCGCTCTATAGCCTTGCTTACCGGACTCTTACAGCGGGCATCGGTATCTCAAATTACCTCTTCCAGAATGCACTCGCTTCTTCACCTGTTCGGCTTAGCGTCCTCGTAGGGAAACACACCGCTCCAGGTCCCGCCCAATTATGTCCTCTGTTCCTCTCACCCAATGGCACTGCAGCTCCTGCTCATACCTACCCCGACACTCAGGGCTGTGATGAATGGACCGGCAAAAACATAAGTTCAAAACAAGCGAATATTCAACACAGGTATCTTTTTATAGTACTAATGTATATTGACCATAAGCCAAGTATCCTTATTTTGCTATTGTTTGTCTTTCACATTGCTATATTTTATATATTTTGTGCTCTCGTATATGTATATAGATATGCAATGATTCATCATTAACTTTTCCTATTCTGTCAAATGAATGTAGGATATTTTGAGTATAAGTATGTAAGCGTGTTAAGTAATAGTTAACTTTGTATTCAGCAAGGGGTGTGTTTTGTTTTTGACCAATAGAATGTGGTTACTCATTATTTTAACAGGTGTGACTTAAGGTACTACAGGCTATGACTACGGCTTTCGGGCTGAAATGCGTAAGCCATTAGTGCCACACTTATCTGCTGAATGAAAGTTGTTTTGTTGCTGCCATTTTCATGGAATTTCATTTTTAATGAAGTGTTTCTTTGCACGAAGATAGAATAAAGTTTGGATTTTACTTTACCTGTGGTGAATATTCGCTTGTTTTGAACTTGTGTATATATATGTGCAGGGGTGCACTGCTTACAGGGCTGTGTACTTTTTAACAATAGCATATGTTCACATTTTCAAAGTGAACATTTTATAAGTGAGGCAATAATTTTTAAGAATTATACAAGAATTGAACAAGGATTGGGCAAGGGGCAAGACACAAGGCAAGTACTCTTGTAATACTATGTTTTATGTATCTCATTATATCCTTTTGCAAGTGCTGCTGTAACACTGTGTCTTATGTGTTTACTAGGTTCCAACTTTCAGAATAATGCTCAATATCTTTATATTCCTTTTTACTACCTCTTGTCTCTATAACAAACTACATTACTCACTCACTCCTTCTCTCTCTCCACCTGCACTGTTCATTAGCCCATCTATCTTATACTCACATTACTTTTGTACTCATGAACTCTACTTATTCCTAAATACTCTCTCTCCCCCCTGCACTTCAGCCAAACAACCGTCTCATTACTGCAAATCTGCTTCTCATCTCATGTCACTCTCCCTCTTGCTCATACTAGCTGCTGGTGACATCTCCCCTAATCCTGGTCCTTCATAACCTCCTAACCTTTCACATCCTTGTGTGCCTTTCAATAGACTTCATAAACTAAACACTGGTAACCTTAATCGCATTCCTCTTACATCTAAAAACCCCTCCCCCTTCACTTGTGCACTCTGGAACTCTTGCTCTGTTTGCAACAAGCTCACTTCAATCCATGATCTCTTTATCTCCCACTCTCTTAACCTTCTGGCTCTTACAGAAACCTGGCTCTCTGCTTCAGACACAGCATCCACTGCTGCACTGTCACAAATGGGGGTCTCCATTTCAGCCACACTCCTAGGTCTGGCAATAGACAAGGAGGTGGTGTCGGTATTTTACTTTCCTCTCATTGCACCTTCCAACAAATACAGCCCTTCTCTTCACTCACATTTTCTTAATTTGAAGTACACATGATTCGGTTATTCTCTCCCCTCTCTATACGTGTTGCAGTCATATACCGCCCCCTGGCTCCCCAACTCAATTTTTAGATTACTTTGCTGCCTGGCTTCCTTATTTCCTTTCCTCAGACACCCCTGCCCTCATTCTTGGTGACTTTAACATCCCTCTTGACAATCCCAATGCCTCCTCTGCAATACAACTTCTTCAACTGACTTCCTCTTTCGGCCTGTCACAATGGACTGACTCTCCCACTCACAACAATGGTCATTCCCTTGATCTGATTTTCACCTATCGATGCACTCTTTCAAATTTAACAAACTCCCCTTTTCCTCTCTCTGACCATCATCTCCTAACTTGCAACATCACTTCCCTACCTACAACTCCCCCTCCCTCTACCCCTCACACCAAACTTCACAGAAGCACTAAGTCACTAGATCTGCATCAGCTCGCTAGATCCCTCAAACCTCTCCTCTCATCCATCACCTCCTTTTCCTGCCCTGACCAATCTATCTGCCAGTATAATTCCACCCTTACATCGGTCATTGACACTCTGGCCCCTCCAACCTTATCTCAGAAACCACACTCTCATCCTCAGCCCTGGCATACTCCTCTGACACGATACCTATGCAGATGCTCCCGTACTGCTGAGCGACATTGGAGGAAATCTCGGAGTTCAGCTGACTTTCTTCACTACAAGTTCATCCTGAACTCCTACTATTCTGCCCATAATCTTTATAAGCAACAATATTTTTCTAATCTCATCTCTATTCTTTCCTCTAACCCTAAACGTCTGTTCAACACATTCAACACTCTTCTCCGCCCACCCCCACCTCCTAACACAACCTCTCTCTCAGCTCAAGATTTTGCAAGCCACTTCAACAACAAAATTGACTCCATCAGAAGTGAAATCAGCTCTCAACATACTTCCAATCTCCCACCCCCTCAAAAGCTCACGATCACCCAAAACCCAAATATCCAAAAATGCAGCTCTTTTGCCCCTGTTAATGAGGATGAAGTTTCTGCCCTTATACTGTCCTCCCACCTCACTACCTGTCCCCTCGACCCCATCCCCTCACAGCTACTCCCCTCCCTCTCTTCTACCCTCACCCCCATACTCACACACATTTTCAACCTCTCCCTCAGCACTGGTATATTTCCCTCATCTCTAAAACATGCACTGGTCACACCTATCCTCAAAAAACCTTCCCTTGATCCAACCTCCCCTTCCAATTACCGCGCTATTTCCCTACTCCCTCTTGCCTCAAAGCTCCTCGAAAAGCTAGTTTACGCACGTCTATCCCATTTCCTTACACTAAACTCTCTTTTTGACCCACTGCAATCTGGATTTCGTTCCCATCACTCTACAGAGACAGCAATTGTCAAGGTTACCAATGACCTACTTGCAGCAAAATCCAAAGGCCACTTCTCTCTGCTTATCCTCCTTGACCTGTCTGCAGCCTTTGACACTGTTAACCACCCTCTTCTGCTCCAAACCCTCCAATCCTTCGGCATCTGTGACACAGCTCTCTCGTGGTTCTCTTCCTATCTGACTAACCGTACATTTAGTGTAGCCTTCTCCGGAGCATCCTCTGCCCCGTTACCACTTTCTGTTGGGGTACCTCAAGGCTCTGTCCTTGGTCCCCTTCTCTTCTCAATCTAGACGTCGTCACTAGGTTCCTTAATAAAGTCCCATGGGTTTCAATACCATTTGTATGCCGATGACACCCAAATCTACCTCTCTGCACCAGACCTACCTTCTTCCTTACTAACCCATGTCACTAACTGTCTTTCTCACATCTCATCTTGGATGTCCTCTCACTACCTTAAGCTAAATCTCTCCAAAATTGAACTCCTTATTTTTTCCCCCTTCTTCCAATGTCTCCACCCCCAAAATTTCTATAACTGTTGATAATTCCATCATTACCCCTACCCCGCTCGCCCGATGTCTTGGGGTCACACTTGAATCTTTCCTTCACTCCTCACATCCAGTCCTTGGCTAAAGCCTGCCGCTTCCACCTTAAAAACATTGCTAAAATTAGACATTTCCTTACACAAGATACAACCAAGCCACTCTCTCATCCTTTCCCGCCTCGACTACTGCAATTCCGTCCTCTCTGGTCTACCTAGCTGCCGCATAGCTCCTTTACAATCCATTATGAATGCCTCTGCCAGACTCATCTTCCTTACTTGTCACTCTTCATCTGCTGCACCTCTCTGCCAATCCCTTCACTGGCTTCCTCTTGCCTCTAGGATTAAACATAAAATCCTCACCCTGACATATAAAGCTCTCAACTGTACTGCTCCCCCCTACATCTCAGAACTTGTTTCTAGATACTATCCCTCCCGTCCCCTTCGATCAGCTCAGGATCTCCTCCTTTCCTCCTCTCTTGTTACTTCCTCACATTCACGTTTACAGGACTTCTCCAGACTGGCCCCCATCTTGTGGAATTCCCTGCTTCGCTCCATAAGACTCTCCCCTAGTTTTAACAGCTTCAAGCACTCCCTAAAAACTTTACTATTCAGGGATGCATACAACCAACACTAACCTTTCCTAACGCCATTGCTTTCCCCTTGAACCCCTTAGATTGTAAGCCTATGGGTCCAGCTGTTTACAGATCGCTTCATAAGAGCCGACTACAACAGTGAAACTCTCGGCAGGGCCCTCTACCCACTTGACCCCTACAAAAGCTATCCTTTACACCGACTATGTTTACAGCGCTGTGGAATCTGTTGGCGCTCTACAAATACCTGATAATAATAAATAATAATGTATTGTGTACCTATGTATATGGAGTACAAAGGGCACAGAGAGTTCAGTTCATTTAAAACTTACAGGTATATTAACCAGTGCTCCTTTGGTAAAAACAAATATGTTAAATAAAACTGAATATTAAAAGAAAGAGATTGTTTAAAAAACCCAAGCAAATAACTTACTTGTTTTCTTGCAAAATTAGCACTTTTGTTTTGTGTAGCCCTGCCCCTAGTGTGATAAGAGCAGATCATTTCTATAACCTATGTTTTCTTCTGTCAGTTCTGGGCATGAGCAAATCTGACTCCCTGTTATCTAGTCTACTCACTAGCCTACAAGTTTTATGGGCTGTGACAGGAAGCAAAATTGTAGTATAAAAAAAAAGAAATAAAAGGTAAAATTCATATAAATAGACAAATAATACATATTGCAGTGAATTATATTAAGTATATTAAGTTCTATTAAATATAAGCAACTGCTTAGTGCTTTTTTATTACAATAATGAAACAGAATATTTAACATCCCTTTAACTTTTATTGTTAAATGCATATATAAATAAAAAGCACAGAGGGACTTTTCTAAGTCCTAAGTCAGCAAAATAGGCTGACGCATTTCAGCTACACATCATAGTCTTGGGTTAAGGCGACCAGGTGCGTAAAGTGGTGGGACCATGAATACACACAAAGCATTACAGTTTTGTATAAAGTGGGACCCGTGTCAGTGACGGTATGCCAGAGTAAGCAGCATTAGAACAGATACACTGTGGCGGATTCATTTTGCACTAAAGAGCTCCCATAACAATGGAGGTGTACTAAGGTAGTGAGTACATATATTTAGTACTATTTATTAATGAACTTCCATTGAAGAGCATGCTAGTAATTCAGAACCTGTGGATATATATTTGTGTTTACCTTGTTCTAATACACAGGCCCATACAAACATTTATTTATACGGTATTAGTGTTACAGATTGTAATATATTGAATTGTTGGCTAATACATGAGTAGGAGTGCACAAATACATGAGTAGATATAAATGAATACATGAGTAGGTGTATACAAATACATGGGTGGGAGTACACAAATACATTAGTTTGAGTACACAAATACATGATTAGGAGTATACAAAAACAAACGTACGAGTACACAAATACATAGCAGGAGTGCACAAATACATTAGTAAGAGTACACAAATACATTAGTAGGTGTACACAAAAATATGGGTAGGAGTTCACAAATACATGAGTAGGAGTACACAA
The DNA here is from genome assembly GCF_027579735.1 of Bombina bombina. Taxonomy (NCBI): domain Eukaryota; kingdom Metazoa; phylum Chordata; class Amphibia; order Anura; family Bombinatoridae; genus Bombina; species Bombina bombina. The sequence goes on along the minus strand of NC_069504.1, from coordinate 615,277,058 downwards.
ATACATTAGTAAGAGTACACAAATACATTAGTACGAGTACACAAATACATTAGTATGAATACACAAATACATTAGTAAGAGTACACAAATACATGGGTAGGAGTACACAAATACATGAGTAGGTGTACACAAATATATAAGTAGGTGTTCACAAATTCATGAGTAGGTGTACACAAATAGATTAGTAGGAGTATACAAATACAAGAGTAAGAGTACACAAATACATTAGTATAAGTATACAGATACATAGAGTAGGAGTACACAAGTACATTAATTTAAGTACAAAAATATATTAGTAAGAGTACACAAATACATTATTAAGAGTACACAAATACATTCAGCTAGATTACGAGTTTTGCGGTATGAGTGAAAAAGCAGCGTTAAGGCTCATAACGCTGCTTTTTCACTACCGCTGGTATTACGAGTCTGGAGGGTTTAGGGGCACTGCACACTTTTTTGGCCTTAACGCAAATTAACTTACGCAATTTGTGTAGTCTTTTTTCAATGGGACTTCCATAGCACCGATATTACAAGCTTTTTTTGGGAGGCCAAAAAGTGAGTGGTACAGCCTATCCTGCAAGATTTGTAACTCAATCTAAAGTCAGTAGTTATGACTTTTGTGCTACAAAGCTGTACCATAAAACTCATAACTAAAGTGTTAATAAGTACACTAACACCCATAAACTACCTATTAACCTGTAAACTGAGGCCCTCCCGCATCGCAAAAACTAAAATAAAATTATTAACCCCTAATCTGCTGCTCCCGACATCGCTGCCACTATAATAAACATATTAACCTCTAAACCGCTGCACTCCCGCACCGCAAGCACTAGTTAAATATTATTAACCCCTAATCTGCCGCTCCTAACATCGCCGCCACCTACCTTAATTTATTAACCCCTAATCTGCCGTCCCCAACGTCACCGCCACTATAATAAATTTATTAACCCCTAAACCTAAGTCTAACCCTAACCCTAACACCCCCTAACTTAAATATAATTAAAATAAATCTAAATAAAAATTGCTATCATTACCTAAATAATTCCTATTTAAAACTAAATACGTACCTATAAAATAAACCCCTAAGCTAGCTACAATATAACTAATAGTTACATTGTATCTAGCTTAGGGTTTATTTTTATTTTTAAAGTTTACAAAGAGAGAGAAAAAGAAGCATTATTGGGCACACTTGAAAGGTGTATTACCCAGTAAAGTAGGGTGGCATGTATGTGTAGTGTATGTCAATGGTTTAAAACATAACATTTATTAATGACTATATAAAAAATATATTGTGGACCATGCCACCATTAAAGCTAAAATAAGACACAATAATTAAAAGATATATATAAAAATATATATTGAGCCAACAATTAGCAAATTACCAACTATATTTTTAAAAATAAACAATTAGAGGAGAGAAGCAGTGCGAATGCCGGAGGCGCGTTTCACATCTGCTTTATCGAATTGTTGGCCCATATTCTGGGCAATAGATATATAATATATTTGGGATCTGTTAACGGTTTTTGAATAATAGTGCGGTAGTAATTATTTAATAGCTTTAACTTTAGGGAACTTATATATGACTTGGTGCTCATTTGATTAACGCCACATAGCACTATTACCCTATTTTCAAGACCGCACTTATCCCCTTGCTATATCTGTCTATGGATTTATTCAGGTTACCTCTATATTAATATATATAGCTCAGTAATTGACGTGTTGGAGATTACTCCACAATAGGAGAGTTTGCAGTGCTACCAATATATATTTTTATATATATCTTTTAATTATTGTGTCTTATTTTAGCTTTAATGGTGGCATGGTCCACAATATATTTTTTATATAGTCATTAATAAATGTTATGTTTTAAACCATTGACATACACTACACATACATGCCACCCTACTTTACTGGGTAATATACCTTTCAAGTGTGCCCAATAATGCTTCTTTTTCTCTCTCTTCGTAAACTTTACTAATTCGTCTGGCATTAGGCACTACCTCCTCTGATACATAGGTTTACTCGGAGAGGGGTTTTCTGGAATATTACTTATATTTTTCCCACCTTCCCTATAGGTTATTAGGGACCTTCTTCCTTTTATTTTTATTTTACAGGCAAGTTTGTATTTATTTTAACTAGGTAGACTAGTTACTAAATAGTTATTAACTATTTACTAACTACCTAGCTAAAATAAAAACAAATTTACCTGTAAAATAAAACCTAACCTGTCTTACAGTAACATCTAACCTTACACTACAATTAAATAAATTACCTAAATTAAATACAATTACTTAAATTACAAAAAAAACAAAACACTAAATTACACAAAATAAAAAAAGACATTATCAGATATTTAAACTAATTACACCTAATCTAATAGCCCTATCAAAATAAAAAAAGCCCCCCAAATTAAAAAAACCCCTAGCCTAAACTAAACTACCTATAGCCTTTAAAAGAGCCTTTGCGGGGCATTGCCCCCCAAAAATCAGCTCTTTTACCTGTAAAAAAAATACAAACACCCCCCAACAGTAAAACCCACCACCCACACAACCAACCCCCTAAATAAAATCCTAACTAAAAAAACCTAAGCCCCCCATTGCCCAGAAAAGGGCATTCAGATGGGAATTGCCCTTAAAAGGGCATTTAGCTCTTTTTCAATTGCCCAAACCCTAATCTAAAACTAAAACCCACCCAATAAACCCTTAATGGCGTCCTTTGCATTCTGATTGGCTGATAGAGTTCTATCAGCCAATCGGAATTCAAGGGATGGTTGTGTGGGTGGTGGGTTTTACTGTTGGGGGGGTGTTTGTATTTTTTTTACAGGTAAAAGAGCTTATTTCTTTGGGGCAATGCCCCGCAAAAGGCCCTTTTAAGGGCTATTGGTAGTTTAGGCTAGGGTTTTTTTTTATTTTGGGGGGGGGGCTTTTTTTTATTTTGATAGGGCTATTAGATTAGGTGTAATTAGTTTAAAAATCTAATAATAATGTCTTTTTTTTATTTTGTGTAATTTAGTGGGGTTTTTTTTTTTGTAATTTAGGTAATTGTATTTAATTTAGGTAATTTATTTGATTGTAGTGCAAGGTTAGGTGTTAGTGTAAGACAGGTTAGGTTTTATTTTACAGGTACATTTTTATTTATTTTAGCTAGGTAGTTAGTAAATAGTTAATAACGATTTACTAACTAGTCTACCTAGTTAAAATAAATACAAACTTGCCTGTAAAATAAAAATAAAGCCTAAGCTAGATACAATGTAACTATTAGTTATATTGTAGCTAGCTTAGGGGTTTATTTTATAGGTAAGTATTTAGTTTTAAATAGGAATTATTTAGGTAATGATAGGAATTTTTATTTAGATTTATTTTAATTATATTTAAGTTAGGGGGTGTTAGGGTTAGACTTAGGTTTAGGGTTTAATAAATTTAGTATAGTGGCAACGACGTTGGGGGCAGCAGATTAGGGGTTAATAAATTGAGGTTGGTGGCGGAGATGTTAGGGTTGGCAGATTAGGGTTAATAATATTTAACTAGTGTTTGCGATGTGGGAGTGCGGCGGTTTAGGTGTAAATATGTTTATTATAGTGGCGGCATTAGTACTAGTACACAAATACATTAGTACTAGTACACAAATTCATTATTAGTAGTACACAAATACATTAGTAAGAGTACGCAAATACATTAGTAAGAGTACGCAAATACATTAGTACGAGTACGCAAATACATTAGTACGAGTACACAAATACATTAGTACGGGTACACAAATACATTAGTATGTGTACACAAATACATTAGTAAGAGTACACAAATACATTAGTACGAGTACGCAAATACATTAGTACGAGTACACAAGTACATTAGTAAGAGTACACAAATACATTAGTACTAGTACACAAATACATTAGTACTAGTACACAAATACATTAGTAAGAGTACGCAAATACATTAGTATGAGTACACAAATACATTAGTAAGAGTACACAAATACATTAGTACTAGTACACAAATACATTAGTACTAGTACACAAATTCATTAGTAGTAGTACACAAATACATTAGTAAGAGTACGCAAATACATTAGTAAGAATACAAAAATATATTAGTACTAGCACGATTACACAAATACATTAGTACGGGTACACAAATACATTAGTATGAGTACACAAATACATTAGTACGAGTACACAAATACATTAGTACGAGTACACAAATACATTAGTACGAGTACACAAATACATTAGTACGAGTACGCAAATACATTAGTACTAGTACGATTACGCAAATACATTAATACGGGTACACAAATACATTAGTATGAGTACACAAATACATTAGTACGAGTACACAAATACATTAGTACGAGTACACAAATACATTAGTACGAGTACACAAATACATTAGTATAAGTACGCAAATACATTAGTACGGGTACACAAATATATTAGTATGAGTACACAAATACATTAGTACGAGTACACAAATACATTAGTACGAGTACGCAAATACATTAGTACTAGTACGATTACGCAAATACATTAGTACGGGTACACAAATACATTAGTATGAGTACACAAATACATTAGTACGAGTACACAAATACATTAGTACGAGTACACAAATACATTAGTAGGAGTACACAAATACATTAGTACGAGTACACAAATACATTAGTACGAGTACGCAAACACATTAGTATGAGTCCACGAATACATTAGTACGAGTACACCAATACATTTTTAAGAGTACACAAATGCATTAGTAAGAGTACACAAATTACACAATTGCACTGGTTCATGTAAAAAAGTAATACTAATACTTAATAAACAAAAGAAATGCAGGAGGAGGAGAGCACTGTTTTAAAAAGTTTTTCATTTTCAGGCTAACAACATTTTTAATATAAACATTTACCACTTTTCTTTTTTGTTTCATAGTTGTATTTGCATTGATTAAATTGAAAAGAAAAATAAGTCTGAAATATTAAGAGTTTGGCACACAAACGTTCAGGTATCTATTGCATACTCACCAATCTCTGTGTTGTTTTTAAATGTTGTCACTTTATAAAAATATACATCATATCATTATAAAAAAATATTAGCATAAACTATATTTTGCCTAATCATAATAATAGTAATCATAATAATAACATCTTGATCAAGAAGCTCAGTAAGTTTTGCACAGAATGCTAACAGAAGCTTAGATCAGATTACGATCAGGAAGCGTGTATTCTCTTGTTCTTTGGACATTACCACAACCACATTAGGAAGATCAAAACCAGTGAATTTTTTCTAATCTTAAATGGAACTTTTCTGTCTTGTCTAGACTAAGCACAGTGTTTTTGCCAGGCATAATTTAGTGCAGGACTTCTGGAGAGGATTAATTCTCCATAGTAGTTTGTGGCTAAGCAAAAAGGGCAAGCACTTTGATTTGCTAGATCTGTTCCAGTGGCTGGCACAGAAAGGACTGCATGCTTCCTGAAGATATCTTGGTTTGCCTGCTGACACAATCTTTCACCATGCACCTGAACATAAAGCAGCTAATTGAAAAGTGATGACAACCTTAAAAAATATAGTAGCTATCTACATAGCAGTTAAAAATGCCTGAACCAAGGATACTGTTGTCTATTCAAGGTGCCCCGCTACATTCCTAATGCATCTAGTGTTATAGAGGTTAACTGCATTCCGTGCTGATCTGTCACATAACCAAATCACCCTAAGAACTTTACTAGTGTTGCCCAAGTTACAGATGACCTGATCCCAACCATACACCTTTTGCCTTTCAGTATTTGACATCTCCTTTTTATCCTGCTAGTTAAGAAAATCAAAGGAACAAACTGGAATGCACTAAGAGCATTTTTGTTATGTGGACTGAGCTTTAAGTTGCACTTAAAGAATGCAATTTACTGTCACAACAAGTTGGCTTTAGGTAAAAAAGGCTCTGCTTTTTGGAACTTTATGGAAGACTAGGTTTCAAATCACTTGTGCATTTTGTGCCTAAATAAAAATTCCTGGATATTATTTCACTAAAATATTTTTTTAGGGTAAACTAGCACCTCTAATTATATTTTTGTGCTCTCCTCCTTCTGTTGTATTTACTTTGCATGTTAGCGGCTCAGCAGACCTGCAGAGATATAACCTTTCCTCAGTCAGTTGATGTGTTTTACTTCAGTCACTAATCAGTACTAGCTGTTTCTGATATCTGGCTGCTGTGGCTTAAAGTCCATGTGATGTCTTTACAGTTCAGTTGGAATCATCCATCAGATATGTGCAAAAACCAGTCAGTCAATCTTTCAGCTGATGTGCTGCATTTGCTGTCTATGTGAAGTATTTGATTCTTACATTCAAGGCTATCTGTTCAGCGAACAGAGGTGGCTAAACAAATTTCTTCTTGAAAAGGTTGTTTGTCCATGACCCGGACTGATAGGCTCCTAGTGTATGACAAATGACGTAACTTACTTTTTGTATTTTAATAAACTTCTAATTTTAGATTCCATTTTTATTGGTAAGCATATTCTTAATTTCTTTAGCATTTGACACAGTTACACCACTACTTAAGGTATGGATATATCTATCTATCTATCATCTATATAATCGATTTATCATCTATCTAATCTATCCGTCTATCTATCTAATCTATCATCTATCTATCTAACTGTCATCTATCTTTCTATCTATCTAGCTATCATCTATCATCTATCTATCTATCTATCTATCTATCTATCTATCTATCTATCTATCATCTATATAATCGATTTATCATCTATCTAATCTTCTATCTATCTATCTATCTATCTATCTATCTATCTATCTATCTATCTATCTATCTATCTATCTATCTATCTATCATCTATCATCTATCTATCTATCGATATATCTATTATCTATCTATCTATCTATCTATCTATTATTATTATTATTATCTGTTATTTGTAGAGCGCCAACAGATTCCGCAGCTATCAATCTATCTATCTATCTATCTATCCATCCATCTATCTATCTATCTATCTATCTATCATCTATCTATCATCTATATATCTATAAATCAATCAATCAATTATCTATCTATCTATCTATCTATCTATCTATCTATATATCATCTATCTATCTATCATCTATTTATCATCTATTAATTTATCTTATATCCTATAGCTAGGATTCTAAAAGAAACAGATTTCTACCAACTTTGCATATCGTCAACAAACTATTTCTATGTAAATGACTTCACTAATGCTCTTTAAATCATTATCCTGCACAAACGCTGCAAAACAGAATATTGCCACATAATATTGCTCCACATACTGTCACACCCAGCTTATGTGATAGCAAAATAATGTGACAATTTACTAGCACTGTTTTATTTCTAAATTACAACGTAAAACTCTCAAAAATACATTCAAACCTATGATAACCTATCAGACATTGCACAATGTATCATGTTGCCAGACATCCTTGGGAAGTTCCACAATGGTTAACGAAATTGGGCTAGTGCTTAGGTGGATGATTTAATTAGGTTTAGTATGTACATGGGGAAATCATGGTTAGAGGTGGCAGAGTTAATAGAGGATTGCTGGCTAGACTTGACTATAGTTAGGGGGGCTAGGGTTCATTGGGCTAATATCGCTGGAGATATGGGGAACAAGGTTAATCAGAGTTATGAGTCAAAGTTAAAGGGATATTCCAGCCAAAATTTAAAACCACATGGGTGCATTTCGGTATTGAACAGAAGCAATTTTATAATACATGCATTAGCAAAAATGCTTCTAATAAAAAGCTATAGCTGTTTTAAAAGTGTATTTAAAGGGACACTAAACCCACATTTTTTCTTTCATGATTCAGATAGAGAATACAATTTTAAGAAACTTTCCAATTTACTTCTATTATCTAATTTGCTTACATTTTTAGATATCCTTTGTTGAAGAAAGAGCAATGCACATGGGAGAGCCAATCACATCAGGCATCTATGTGCAGCAACCAATCAGCAGCTACTGAGCCTATCTAGATATGCTTTTCAGCAAAGAATATCAAGAGAATGAAGCAAATTAGATAATAGAAGTAAATTAGAAAGTTGTTTAAAACTGCATGCTCTTTCTAAATCATGAAAGAAAAAATTTGGGTTTAATGTCCCTTTAAGTATGCACCGTGCACCAGCATTTTAAACACAGCACTTGCTCAGAGAGCCTAATGTGCTTGTACCATCTGGTATTGACTCAATTGTTAATTGCTGACATGATACAAGCCCCAGTGATGATCTGAGCAGCTACATTATTTAAAATGCGGGTTCAGTTACTATATCTAGCTATGCTTCACATGCATGTGCAGAGAACAATGTTAACACTAAAACAGTGATATCTTTTACTAGAATAATTTTTGTTAATACATTTATATTGCAAATATCTTTCTATTCAAACATGTAATTAATCTATGTGTATTTAAATTTTGACTGGAATGTCCCTTTAATAGCTGTTAAAATGGCTACTTTTAAGGGTCCAGGTTTAATCAAACTTATGGGGCAGGGGAGGAAGTTGGGGGAACCTTAGTGTTCATTTTGATTGGGGAGTCCAAAAAGAAAGCGGAGATTGATTGCATATTGAAATATTTGGGGGAAAGAACATTAGGTGGTGTAGGAGGTGCGAATGCATGAGCACTTGTGATAGTAATGGGCACCATTCAGTAGCTCTGTATTACTGCAGCTGCTCTAACATCCTTCCCTTCTTCTTCATGCCACTGCATGTAGAGCTTGTGCACTATCAACAGTAGAAGGTATGGGTTTGCAGCGGTCATTTACCAAATCTCACAGCTCACTTTGACATGAAGCTGGCATAATAGGGGCTGCATAAGTCATGCATCTGGCCTTAGAATTAACTTGGTTAATTGACTGGTATAATGGGGACCATTTGATCCGAGGACTCACATGGGCATATAGCTGAGGCATTTACATGATCAAGATGGGCATATAGCTGCACAATTTCTCTATTTTTAGTGAATACAAATATATTTAATTATATATTTAAATGTATAAATTAATGTTTCCACTGGAATTATTACTATTAGCTACTAAAGAGTATTATGGTGTTACCCCAAAAATATTGTCCCTGCATTCTAAAATATTTAGTTCTACTGTATCTATTAAAATATGGCATTATTCAATTACACCAGAATATTTGTGAGGATGAATTATAAGGGTGAATATAGCTGTGTCCTCCTTAATTGACAGTAGAGTCCGTATTCACATGGTCAGAAAATAAAAAAAAATTAACAAGTGACTTAGAGGTTATGGGAGAAATAGTAGAAATAACAGTTCCCAATAAAGAATGAATGATCACAAAGAGAGCTTAGTGACTCTACAAAGGAGAAAATATAAAAAAGAAGATTCCATTTAAGAGGATGTCATACAATCTTGCAGTACTCTTACAAAATATCTCAACGTTTTTGTTAGTTGTTTCATTGAATTTAATTGAATTAAGCTTCTAATATTTATTTGATCCAAGTTTCAGTGAGAATGTTTCAGATGTTACTAATTAGGAGGTTTTGCCCAAATAACTTAAAAATCGTCAGTATAAAAAAAGCGTTAAATTAAATTAATGAATGAAATCAGAGGACAACAATATTACGCACAGAATTTCAATATGTTCTAAATAGAGGCCTATTTTACCACATTTCTTCTAGTTGATATAAAAACCATTGCTTTGTGCAAGTTGTCTAGTATTAATTTATTTATTCCAAATACTTGTTATATTAAAGTTTGCATCCTTAACTCATTGATACATAAGATGTCAGCAAATAGTTGAAGAGTTGGGAAAATGTGATATTTTAAAGCATATTCTGCATTATTTTATAGTAAATCCAGGTGACTGCAGGGAAAGCATTTATTAAAAAGATGCTTTGGCTATGCTGACTGTATTATAAATAGAGAAAGCCGTATTGGTGTCAAGTGTAATATATAATGTAAGAGAAGTATTTCCAGCAGCAATAGGTTTTATCTGAAATAATTAAGTCAATATTTCTTCAAAAGGCATTTTTTCTCAGCACATTTTCTCTAAATATTCATTAAGTGATACAACCCAATATAATACAATGTTTTGTTTTAGAAGACCTAGTATAGATTTTCCCCGAAGAAAAATAACCTCATAATTGCATGTTTTCTATTAAAACTGTATTTCAGTTTGACCAAAAATGGGTTCCGAAACAAGGAAATAGCTTCCAGCAGGTGTAGAAAGATATTCTACACTATTGCTGCAATCAGCACTTTGAGCTGCAATGAGTTTTGAAAGTAAACAAAATAAAATAGTTGTGTAGGCTTCTTTGTGACACAGTTTTCATTACTTTTCATCAACATGGTTCCCTTTAAAAGCCTAGTTGCTGTTTTAAAAACTTAAAGGGCAAATTGCCTATAAATGAAGTGGCTATATTTGTGTTTTTACAGTTATATACAAGGTTGGATGCATAAATAATTGATAAAGGGCTGTTTTTATGCAAAAATGACATGCTCTAATAGGTTGCTGTGGATTCAGCTTGGGAGCCCTTGTGGTGCTCATGTGAATCTGCAACCGCAAGTTAAAAAGCAGCGTTCTGAAGTGAAGGAGTTAAATCATCTAAGCATTTTATTTTTTTATTTATTTTTTTAAAACTGCACTAAGCAGTTTTTGGGGGCTAAAGTTGTCAGCTGTGGGGTGTAAGAAAAAAAAAGCAGCACTGAAAAGTGCCTTTATATTACAGAGTATGGGAACTGTGTGTTCCCTGTAAATATATATTAACACATAAATATATCTGTATATATTCATATATAATTACATTTGCTGCCCATCGCTGCTTGACTTACCCCCTTCGCCACGCTAATTCTCATGCCTTGTCTGAAGGCACAAGAATGAGGCTCCCATTGGCGCGCAATGCTTCAGTGCAAAGCAAACGCTAGGTGACGTTCGCATTGCACCTAACTCATACCAAGAGAATTAAAAAATTTGTTAATAGGAGTAAATTAGAAAGTTGCTTAAAATTGCATGCTCTATCTGAATCATGAAAGAAAAATTTGGGTTCAGTGTCCCTTTAATAAATCGGCCCCTTAATGTCGACAGAAATTATTTTCTTTGCTATGCACTGCACACACAAGCAGATCACACTGACAAACTTAACAATTAATAATAAGTTCACTAAAACTCATACTGTAGGGCATTATTTTATTTATAAATAAATAACGGCTAGATTTCGAGTCTTGCGTTAGCCTTAAAAATCAGCGTTGAGAGGTCCCAACGCTGCTTTTTAACACCAGCAGGTATTACGAGTCTGGCAGGTATAGGTGTACCGCTCACTTTTCTTCCGTGACTCGAGCTTACCGCAAATCCCCTTACGTAAATTGCGTATGCTATCTTTTCAATGGGACTTGCCTAACGCCGGTATTATGAGTCTTGGAAGAAGTGAGCGGTAGACCCTCTCCTGTCAAGACTCCTACCGCATTTAAAAGTCAGTTGTTAAAAGTTTTATGGGCTAACGCCGTAACATAAAACTCTTAACTAAAGTTCTAAAAAGTACACTAACATCCATAAACTACCTATTAACCCCTAAACCGAGCCCCCCCCCCCACATCGCAAACACTTAAATAAAGTTTTTAACCCCTAAATTGGCGACCGGACATCGCCACCACTATAATGAATATATTAACCCCTAAACCGTCGCACTTCCGCCCCGCAAACACTAGTTACATTTTATTAACCCCTAATCTGCCGTTTCTAACATCGCCGCCACCTACCTACATTTATTAACCCCTAATCTGCCGCCCCCAACGTCGGCACTACTATATTAAATTTATTAACCCCTAAACCTAAGTCTAACCCTAAGTCTAACCCCCCTAACTTAAATATAATTTAAATAAAACTAAATAAAATTACTATCATTAACTAAATTATTCCTATTTAAAACTAAATACTTACCTATAAAATAAACCCTAAGATAGCTACAATATAACTAATAGTTACATTTGTAGCTATTTTAGGATTTATTTTTATTTTACAGGCAACTTTGTATTTATTTTAACTAGGTAGAATAGTTATTAAATAGTTATTAACTATTTAATAACTTCCTAGCTAAAATAAATACAAAAGTACCTGTAAAATAAAACCTAACCTAAATTACAATTACACCTAACACTACACTATCATTAAATAATTTACAAATTACCTACAATTAACTACAATTAAATAAAATAAACTAAAGTACGAAAAACCCCCACTAAATTACAGAAGAAAATAAAATAATTACAAGAATTTTAAACTAATTACACCTAATCTAATCAGCCTAATAAAATAAAAAAGCCCCCCAAAATAATAAAAATCCCTACCCTATACTAAATTACAAATAGCCTTAAAAAGGCTTTTTAAACTGTAAAAAAAATACAATACCCCCAACAATAAACCCACCACCCACACAACCAACCCTACTCTAAAACCCACCCAATCCCCCCTTAATAAAACCTAACACTAACCCCTTGAAGATCACCCTACCGTGAGACGTCTTCACCCAGCCAGGCACAAGTGGTCCTCCAGAGGGGAAGAAGTCTTCATCCGATCTGGGCAGAAGAGGACCTCCAGACGGGAAGAAGTCTTCATCCAGGCGGCATCTTCTATCTTCATCCATCCGGAGCGGAGCGGGTCCATCTTGAAGCCAGCCGACGCAGAGCATCCATCCAGACCGATGACTACACGACGAATGATGGTTCCTTTAAATGACGTCATCCAAGATGGCGTCCCTTGAATTCTGATTGGCTGATAGGATTCTATGCCCCTCTGGAGGACCACTTGTTCCCGGCTGGGTGAAGATGTCTCACAGACGTCTCTCAGGGTGTTTTATTAAGGGGGGATTGGGTGGGTTTTAGAGTAGGGTTGGGTTTGTGGGTGGTGGGTTTTAATGTTGGGGGGGTATTGCATTTTTTTTTTACAGGTAAAAGAGCTGATTACTTTGGGGCAATGCCCCGCAAAAAGCCCTTTTAAGGTCTATTTGTAATTTAGTATAGGGTAGGGATTTTTATTATTTTGGGGGGCTTTTTATTTTATTAGAGGGATTAGATTAGGTGTAATTAGTTTATAATTCTTGTAATTATTTTATTTTTTTCTGTAATTTAGTGTTTTTTTTCCATACTTTAGTTTATTTAATTTAATTGTAGGTAATTTAGTTAATTTATTTAATGATAGTGTAGTGTTAGGTGTAATTGTAACTTAGGTTAGGGTTTATTTTACAGGTAAATTTGTACTTACTTTAACTAGGAAGTTATTAAATAGTTAATAACTATTTAATAACTATTGTACCTAGTGAAAATAAATACAAACTTGCCTGTAAAATAAAAATAAACCCTAAGCTAGCTACAATGTAACTATTAGTTATATTGTAGCTAGCTTAGGGTTTATTTTATAAAGGTAAGTATTTAGTTTTAAATAGGAATAATTTATTTAATTGTAGTAATTTTATATAGATTATTTTAAATTATATTTAAGTTAGGTGGGGTTAGGGTTAGACATAGATTTAGGAGTTAATAACTTTATTATAGTGGCGGCGACGTTGGCGGCGGCAGATTTGGGGTTAATAAGTGTAGTTAGGTGGTGGCGACATTGGGGGTGGCAGAGTAGGGGTTAATAAATAAAAAGTAGGTGTCGGCGATGTTGGGGGCAGCAGATTAGGGGTTCATAAGTATAATGTAGGTGGCAGCGGTGTCCGGAGCGGCAGATTAGGGGTTAATAATATAATGCAGCTGGCGACGATGTTGGGGATGGCAGATTAGGGGTTGATAAGTGTAAGATTAGGGGTGTTTAGACTCTGGGTTCATGTTAGGGTGTTAGGTGTAGACATAACTTTTATTTTCCCATAGGAATCAATGGGGCTGCGTTAGAAGCTGAACACTGCTTTTTTTGCAGGTGTTAGGTTTTTTTTCAGCCGATTCTGCCCCATTGATCCCTATGGGGAAATCGTGCACGAGCATGTTTTGCCAGCTCACCCCTACCGTAAGCAGCGCTGGTATTGAGGTGAGATGTGGAGCTAAATTTTGCTCTACGCTCACCTTTTTGCGGCTAACGCCAGGTTTAAAAAAGCCTGTAATACCAGCGTTGTCTTAAGTGAGTGGTGAAAAAAACTGCTCGTTAGCAATGCACCCCTGTTACCGCAAAACTCGTAATCTCTGTATAAGTCTTTCAACAATAAAATAATATTCATTTATACATGTTAATGCAAATTATGTTAAAGCCAAAATTAAAGATGTATTTATTTAAGTATTTCCAAAAGCAGAAATCATATCTGTTTCATTTCATTTGTGTGCCATACTATCACAGAATATAAATGGTAGGTGTACAGAACCGTTATGTCAGCATCATCATCACAATGTGTAAGTGACTCCATGTTTAAGTTAGATTGCTGGTGCAAGAACTTTGTTAATCAGGTTGCTGTATTTTCAGAATTTAAGATCTCACAGCTTCTGCTGCGTAATCTTTTAATGCATGTTGTGTGAAGAGAATTGATTTTTTTAATTCTACTTACTGCCAAGGTATAATTGAAATTACTTTTGGATGTTAAACCCTGAAGACATAGTTCTAGGTGGATATAGCTGTCTGGAGAATGCTAGATGGTCATTAACCTGCCTGTGCTCAAGCTGGGAAGGTCTGAAAATTTGGCAAGTCAGTTAAAGATACAAAAAAAGTGAAGAAAAAAACGCTCTAATATTCTGTGTATGTGTACATTTATCTACCTCTATCTATCTATCTATCTATCTATCTATCTATCTATCTATCTATCTAACTATAACTATATTACATCCTATAGCTAAGATTCTAAAAGAAACAGATTTCTACCAACATTGCATATCATCAACAAACTATTTCTATCTATCTATCCTCTCTCTTTGTCTGTTTTGTTTAAATATATTTTAATTAAAATAAAGTATATACTTGTAATAATAAGTGTACTCATAGAAAGTATTATAATTAGCACTTTATAGGGAATGTGCCATATTATTTTAACCTATAGAAGAACTTTGCGTTAAAGCATTGTAGCTGTTTTTCAATGTTTTATATTAGGTCATTCATTATTTATATGAAAAACCGTTTCTAGGATTAATATTGTGATAAAAGGAACACTTGCATTATAGTTCGGGGTATACAAGTGTATGTTTAAGTGTTGGCTCACTTTATCTATTGCATCAATACAGATCCTTTGCGTAAACAAGTAAAACTTATACAAGGGCCAAGGTTCTGAGCATCTAACTCAGGAACCCTGACACTTATCAAATAATCTGTCAGGTACATTAAGTATCCAAAAGTGATAAAGCTTCAATTTGCTAGCCCATTAGACTAATTACTGCAATAATTAAGTAACTACCTGATTAGAACTAATGGGTACCTAATTATGCGGGAGAAAAGTATCAGGTGGCAATTATCAGGTGGCAATTAATAGACTGGAGTTAATGTCTTAGCGCTGTCTTTGTATGAATTCATAAGCAATGAGAAGAAAACAAACAATAATGTATTAATATTTATCATCCTCAATGTGTCTTCCAGCTTACTTCATTTGTAGAGAGCCAATTAGCGTCAAGTTGATATGGGCTGCATGATATAAGGTGCCTGAAGTTAAGATTAGATATGAAAAGTAAAGTGGCTCAAAATGGTTTGAAGCGATGACAGGTTCATACCATAGCCATAGTGATTAAGGATTTTGCTTTTGCAGTGACTTAATAAAGATTTTATGTTTCCATAAGGTACATAACTGTAGTAAAATCTGAATATATTGTAATTTTTCTTTCTGATTTTTAACATTTCCCAAGAGAAATAAGAAATGGTCTTTGATTGATGCAGAAGTTGTGGGGAAGAAAATATACAATAAGGTCCTGTTGGCAAATCAGTTAAATGGACAAGAATATACAGCTTTGGATGTGTTTGGTTAATATATTTTATATATGCACATAGTGCTACATTATGTATATCTATAGGCAGGAAATTATTGATATATTATTTAGAGAAATCATAGATTGTAACATTAGTGATACAGGTATAAATATTCATATGTCTCAAAATAGAATTCGATTTTTTTGATTGGGACCAAGAATTAGTAATACTTGCAATACAGTGTCTTTGTCTACTTGTTTAAATTTAGAAAAATATTTTGTCCATACTTATTCTAAATTAAAATAATGGTTCCCTTTATCAAGCCATCAACTTGTGGTTACTGTCATTTTACAGTAAAGGACAGAGCCACGATTTACATTCAATATCTATTAGGTAGCATACACAACAGAAATGAATAGGGTGTCCAGACGCCAGACAGAGGTTTTGAATATCATATTTCTTTATCAATTGCGATTGTGTTGATTTGATTTTTTTTTTAAATTAGATATCATGATATCTAATTAACTGGGACATTAATGGATTGAGAGGATAGTTCATCTTAGTACAATGCAACAAACATCTTATCTTATAGCAACATATTTAGCTGCAATGTTGTTATTTTAATCTTCTGTAATCTTCTGTAAAAACATTGCAGTAACTTTTGCTCATTGTCAAGATCAGTGACATCCTGGACAGAACTTTTTAAAACATTTTGCCATGGTTGTCCATCTTAATATCATTGGCATGTTTCTAGCAGAGCTTTACCTCCTTTCTATATAGACCATGGCAGCCACAATCTGTGAATGTAGAACATATTGACACAAGAATACAAAAACATTTTAGGGTTGATTCCAATCTTGTAGATCATGTTTATTGGCTGTTTTTTGGCTACCCAAATGCCTTTTTTTTTTGCCATCAGAGCACTAACAATCCACACAATAACACAATTTTTCTTATTTTTTGAAAAATATCACAGTGAATATCAGAAAATTCATCCATACAATGCATAGACATCATGGACTTTGGCAATCACAATCCACCTGAGCTCAAGTTATCGACTAAGGGCTAGATTATGAGTGGCGTGCTATTTTGCGCTCCTTCTTGCTTGTTATCTTTGCTAGATGGAGGCTTTTTGCATGCGGCGGGTTGCCCTCATATTACAAGTTGAATGTAAAAAGTTAGTTCTCTCAAAAAGTTGAACTGCAAATATCATGACCACGTTAACGTATTTTTACATAGGAATTAATGGAGCGCACAAACTGCAAAAACACCTAACACCCATACTTGCATTCTAACTCGACCAAGTTTATTCAAGAGCGCAAAACTCAACATGAATTTGAGTAATTCATATTCCAATGTTCTTCACATAGAACAATATGTTCTATTTATTCTTATTTATTTCTACAAATAACTAATCATTTTTTGGTAAAATATTTATCTATACCTATATATATTAGAACAAGAAAAATATACACAGCACTAACTAAAAACCATCACAAAAATTAAATCAAAAGCACATGTATAAAAGAAATCCACATGATATGACAATTATAGTCAAATGTTTAAAAAGTATCAAAGAGTATCAAAGTATCAAAATAAGCATGTACACATACAAAAAGGAGGGTCAAATGTTCATATGTTCACAAATTATGTCAGAAAAATATGAATGTATAAAGTACTTACAGGAACGAACCTCAATCATAATGAGGTAAGGGTAGCGTGAGTAGATGAGAGGGATATCTTCCCCACAAACGCTGAGCAAGGAGTGAGACATGAGAGCATGATAATTTCTCAGCAGGAGATCCGATGTTATGCAAGAGAAAACAACAAAAAAAGGAACATAGAGTAAAACAGTTTAATTAAGAACAATACAATGTTATACAAGTGGCAATCCCGTTGGAATATCTCACACTAAAAAACTTCAATAGTTATGAGGTATCATTAGCACATAATAGTAGTCCAGACCATATGGTACAATCTAACAAACGATCACAGAAGTTTACTTGCAGCCCAAATAAAGGTCAGTATGCAGTATTTGGAGAGTCCTAATCATGACCCAATAGCTAGGTGTTCCACAGTTCAGCCTTACGCATTTCGAAGATTATGATCTTCTTCCTCAGAGGCACTAGGACTTGTGAATAAACCTGGTATAGTTTATAGCTTAGCATTCTTATAAATTTGGTCTGTTAGTTCTATGATGCATAGATTCATTATTGGCTACTGAAGTCACACGGTACTAGCTGAAAAAAATGTATGTATGCATATGTATTTATGTTTTTATATGTGTATATATGTCTGTAAATATATACTTTATATACACATGTAAATACATAAATTCATATGTACACACACACACATATATATATATATATATATATATATATATATATATATATATATATATTAAAACTTAAAAAAATAGCAAATATGTCTGGTATACCCATAATGCCATATACAAATGATATTGAGATTGTTTAACTCTTATCCAAATGCAAAACATCATATCGTGTTTATTAATTCTATTAACATCAATTCCATTAACAAATTTTGGTTTTTGGTGATGGCGAATGTGACGGACACTGGCTACCCAGACTGGATAGCTCCGCCAGAAGGGTCCTTCCTATACCTGGAACATGCCTCTATGTAGAGCAGCAAAGTGATTATAGTGGAGCACACCCAAATAACCAGACAGAATCAGTATTTGGGTGAAACAAAGTACAACTTTATTGTGGAAACACACTACTTTTATACACCAACTCATCTTGATAAGAAGTCTTATCAGACCCCCAGATCTCCCGCCATTCCTGCCCCTCCAGACAGACTGGCTGCCCCATAGTGTCCATTGTCTTATAGAGTCCCAGTGGTACAGAGGTGACTATTACGGGGTGATCCCGGGGGAGCAGCAGCACTGTCGTTGGGAAGCCCTTGGTCCCCAGATGCCACAGTCCAAAAAGCAACGTAATCCGTGGCTGGGGGCAAGAGCTACAGGTGACCAAACGTACACTGGGCAGGCCAAGGGGAAGTAGGAGTTGTTGGGGGTGCGAAACCCCCAGTTCCCACAGAAGCTCCCTTTCAGTAATCACCCCACCTTTTGCCCTCCTTAGGGGGTACCAATCCCTAAAAGAGCCGAGCTCTGGATGAAGGGCCGCTGGGGAGCCCGGCCAGCCGGAGAGGGATTGGGCGGTCAGAGGTCAGCTCTTCATTGAGAAGGTAAAGAACACAAAACAAGTAAAACCAAGTGTTTGGGAGATCGCAAATGCTCTGAAAAGTCCAAATTTGTTGAGAAATCACAGGGGGCTAGGTAGTAGGGGGTGGGGTTTTAACCTTGGCAGCCTGGTATCTGTAATTGGTTGTTAACTGTGGTATTATGGGAAATTATTAATATTATGGAAGTTATGGACTACAACTTTGTTTGAT
Source organism: Bombina bombina (assembly GCF_027579735.1). Lineage (NCBI taxonomy): Eukaryota > Metazoa > Chordata > Amphibia > Anura > Bombinatoridae > Bombina > Bombina bombina. The sequence goes on along the minus strand of NC_069504.1, from coordinate 615,257,798 downwards.
AAGAATATATATATTATTTTTTTTGTTTTTAAATTTTTATGTTGGATTAAAGTAGTTTTATATGAATCAGTTTTTATGCTGGATTTTATTAGTCCTTTATAACAATTTCATATTGTTTCTCATATATATTATAGCTTGTTGACACTTTGCATTCATACCCATATGTACCCTTATGCATTCATCTCCACTTTGTCTTACTGAAGATTTGCACTTATTTCCAATCAGCTATATTTAACATACCCTAGTACTGGCTATATTTGCCTGAGTATCCTCTCTATAGCACACTTAAGCCCCTATTTTGGTGGCGCTCCTATACCTCCCCTCACTTGTTATAAAACTAAATACATAATTACCTGTGAAATAAAACATAAGCTAGCTACAATATAACTAATAGCTTAGGTTTTATTTTTATTTCACAGGTAAGTTTGTATTTATTTTAACTAGGTAGACTAGTTAGTAAATAGTTATTAACTATTTACTAACTACATAGTTAAAATACATACAAACTTACCTGTGAAATAAAATCTAAACTGCCTTACACTAAAACCTAACATTACAAAAAATAAAAAAACTACCTTTACAAAAAATAAAAAACACTAAAATTACAAAAAATAAAAAACCTACCATAACAAAAAATAACAAACAAAATTATTCAAAACAATAAAAATTATTCCTATTCTAAAACCCTGTTTAAAAAAAACACCCCAAAATAAAAAAACCTAATCTATAATAAAAAAGGGCCTTTTGTAGGGCATTGCCCTAAAGATATCAGTAAGTGGTAAAATAGGTAAAACAAAGTAAGTGGACACCCAAAAGGGGGATATTGAAGTGGATACAAAAATATAAACTACATATGCAAACACATATCTATAATTTCCATATGATGCTATTATGAAAAGACCGTATAATCATTGTGGGATCTTGCTTTTATTTCCATGAACTGTTCTGTTATACCTATGCATGTTTAAGTGACCAGCGCTTTAAATGTCCTTTTTATTTATCTATCTATCTATCTATCTATCTATCTATCTATCATATATCTATCTATCTACATATACCCATATATATTCATATATATAAATATATAAATATATAATATATATATTTTTATACATACACTCACCGGCCACTTTATTAGGTACACCTTACTAGTATCGGGTTGGGCCCCCTTTTGCTTTAACAACTGCCTTAATTCTTTGTGCCATAGCTTCAACAAGGTGTTGGAAACATTCCTCAGACATTTTGTTCCATATTGACATGATAGCATCACGCAGTTGCTGCAGATTTGTTTTCTTTACATCCATGCTGCGAATCTCCTGTTCCACCACATCCGAAAGTTGCTCTATTGGATAGAGATCTTGTGATTGTGGAGACCATTGGAGTACAGTGAACTTATTGTCATGTTCAAGAAACCAGTTTGAGATGATTTGAGCTTTGTGACATGGGGAATTATCCTGCTGGAAGTAGCCACCAGAAGATGGGTACACTGTAGTCATAAAGGGATGAACATGGTCAGCAACAATACTCAGGTAGGTTGTGGTGTTTAAACAAAGCTCAATTGGTACTAAGGGGCCCAAAGTGTGCAAATAAAATACCCCCCACACCATTACACCACCACCACCAGCCTGAACCATTGATGCAAGACAGGATGTTGTTTACCTCAAATTCTGACCCTACCATCTTAATGTCGCAGCTGAAATCAAGACTCATTAGATAGGCAATGCTTATCCAATCTTCTATTGTCCAATTTTGTGAATTGTTGCCTCAGTTAACTGTTCTTAGCTGACAGGAGTGGCACCCAATGTGGTCTTCTGCTGTTGTAGCCCATTTGCTTCAAGGTTTGACGTGTTGTGCATTCAGAGATGGTATTCTGCATAACTTGGTTGTAACAAGTGGTTATTTAAGTTACTGTTGCCTTTCTATCATCTTGAACCAGTCTGCCCATTCTCCTCTGACCTCAACAAGGCATATTCGTCCACACAACTGCCACTCAATGGATATTTTCTCTTTTTCAGACCATTATAAACCCTAGAGATGGTTGTGTGTGAAAATCCTAGTAGATCAGCAGTTTTTAAATACTCAGACCAGCTGTCTGGCACCAACAACCATGCCACGTTCAAAGTCATTTAAATCCCCTTTCTTCTCCATTTTTTTGCTCAGTTTGAACTTCATGCTGCCATGTTACTGGCTGATTAGCAATTTTTGTTACCAAGCAATTGAACAGGTGTACCTAATAAAGTGGCCGGTGAGTGTATGTATATATATATATATATATTTAGAAAGAGTTACAAAAATAATAGTTCCAATCAAAAGAGTAAAAGAGGAAATGTTCTTAGCCCAAAATTCTATTGGGATATATCAATGTATCTAAATTAAAAGACATAAGCAATATATAGAGGCGCCAATAGTGCAGATCAATAGTAACTGGTGAGTGTTTATATCCAATTATATACACAGGGTACTCACATGTATATAAGGCAATCTGTTATGCCTATAGGGAGAGGCTGGATTTCAACAGCAATCCAGCTGGCTGATCCATACGATGAAAGAAAGGCAGTGATTGGTGTATATGATACACACCCTAAAAGTAGCCTAGCAATAAACCATACATAGCACTATGAGTGAATAAAAAGTAAAAACATATTTATTTAAAAATATAAAAATTTGTTTACACTCATTTCAGTGCCAGCACAAGTATGGCAAAAAGAAGATTGTCCATCTATAATAATTTGAAGATCATTAGGAGAATACCCATATTATTTATCTACACACACATATTTTATTATTATTATTAGAATCACTTTGTAAAGGGGAGAATTTAAATGATGGCTATCTATGGTATTATCGTTATGGGTATCCCCTGATGCTGTTACTACCACATTAGGTTAACATCCATTAAATATCTCACTAGAGATCGAGAATATATATGCATAAGGATTGGGGTCTGTCTTTGTCTTTAGAAGAACAGACTAATGGATTCATCTACATACAGATAGTGATTGTTGTGTATTCACATGCATTTTTTTATTCAGGCTCTTTGTGAGTTAGAGTATGCGCTAACGCACAGAGAGATGTTAATAATATATTCACATTTGTAGCGATTCCAGACAGTTTAGTGAGGCGTGTGGATTCTGTGTCCTTGTAGGCAGAATGACAACACGATCACAGTTGAGAATGCTCATCGCATTCATAAGTGCCTGTAATTTTCCACAGCTCTTGTGTTGTCAGTCGGCTTGCGGGGACTGCATTGTCTGTCTTTCCCTCAGTATGAGGACCAATGAGATTGTTTGTTTACACTGGGTTGGCCAACACGCAGACGAGTATAGACGTGGAGAGGGGTGTTGTCTGACCGCAGCGATCTCATTGGGTGTATACCCGGCTACGGGTTTGATGTAGAATCTGTTTGTTTTTTGCCGCACATAACAGATGATTGACGGCAGCATCAGCCAATCAGATAGTAATATGAACGGCCAACTCTAGAACCGATGACAGACAGTTTTAATAACCAATTAGAGGGCAGCTTTTACTAGTTAGGATAATTGCAGTTATTTAACTACAAAAACAATGCAATATGCACCACAGATCAATTTATACATAAATAATTAGAGAATACACTCAACAGTTCTACATTTATAGCCTATAACAATAATTCCAGTAGAGTATTATTCGATACTACTACAGCAGGGTGGGTGCTGTCCAAATGAAGGTCTGTGATTGGTCCTTTTTGCCCATATTGTAAGGGGTGGGGTTTTAGATGTTTGTAGTAGCGTAGCCCTATATAGGGATGTAAAATAGTGATGAGAAACATGCCTGAGGAAACAGTTCATCTGAGAAACGCGTCACACTGTTTCTCTATTTGCCATACTTGTGCTGGCACTGAAATGAGTGTAAACAAATGTTTATATTTTTAAATAAATATGTTTTTACTTTTTATTCACTCATAGTGCTATGTATGGTTTATTGCTAGGCTACTTTTAGGGTGTGTATCATATACACCAATCACTGCCTTTCTTTCATCGTATGGATCAGCCAGCTGGATTGCTGTTGAAATCCAGCCTGTCCCTATAGGCATAACAGATTGCCTTATATACATGTGAGTACCCTGTGTATATAATTGGATATAAACACTCACCAGTTACTATTGATCTGCACTATTGGCGCCTCTATATATTGCTTATTTCTCCAGACTGTCTCCTATTGGAAGTTGGTAGAGAGCTGCCTCGAGGATCAGCTAGCTGGACTGCTGATAAAATCCAGCCTGCTTCTACTGGCATAATTGATTGCCACTTACACATGTGAGTACCTTGTGTTAGCTACATTATAGTTCCACATTGTAGCATCATTGATCTTCACCATTGGCGCCTCTTCCTTGTGCTTTATTTTTTCAACAAATTAAAAGAGATAACTGTCTCATAAAAATGACTGTCTAAAGTGAATAAAATGAATAAATAAAATGAATAAATATGAATAAATCTAAATAAAAGCATAAGCAAAAAGATTTATTACAATCCATAAAATTGGTACAGGTAAAGTAATAAATGCTTCATGGATACATGTATATAAAATGTTGTTAGTGCTGGTTAATGTCCTCGCAAGCCCAGTATTCAAAACAACAAAGAGCTGTATCAGGTGTATGAAATTGTCACTGTAGAGATGATGCAATGTTCTTACAATGATATCCACATAAATATGTAAAAAATGCCCACTTACTAAAAGTGACCTCAATCAAATGAGGTAAATGTTGTGCGTCTTTAAAGGGACATGAAACCCAAATTTTTTCTTTCATGATTTAGAAAGAGCATACAATTATAAACAACTTTCTCATTTACTTCTATTATCTAATTTGCTTCATTCTCTTGATATTCTTTGCTGAAAAGCATATCTAGATATTCTTAGTAGCTGCTGATTGGTAGCTGCATATAGATGCCTCCTGTGATTGGTTCACGGTGTGCATTGCTATTTCTTCATTAAAGGATATCTAAAGAATGAAGCAAATTAGGTAACAGAAGTAAATTGGAATGTTGTTTAAAATTGTATTCTCTACCTTAATCATGAAAGAAAATGTTTGGGTATAGTGTCCCTTTAAATAGCAGGTCCCGTGTCTGTCAGTTCAAGTGTTTGTTTCTGTGCAACCTGGGTATGGTGAGATATCATTCTCTCTCTTTACTCCTTCCCTCTCCACGTCACAGGGGGCCGGATATATAGGAAGAGACAAAAATACCAAACAATAGTGCATATATAAAATTACACAATTTTTTTATTTTACTCTTAGGTAAAAGCTGCTTACATTGTGCAACTTAAATACATTATGAGGTATCAGCATGGATGGCTGTTTTTACAACTGTATAGCTTTGCAAATCAGCTTGTGGTAGTGGTTCCATTTTTTGGATTGTGTTTTGCTGTTACCAATTGTGGAAGTTATTAAGCCTGACTGATACATCATAATGTACAGTATTGCACTATTGTTTGGTATTTTTGTCTCTTCCTTTAAATCCGCCCCCTGTGACGTGGAGTGGGAAGGAGTAATGAGAGAGAAGGATATCTCACCATACCCAGGTTGCACAGAAGCAAACACTTGAACTGACAGACACGGGACCTGCTATTTAAAGACGCACAACACTTACCTCATTTGATTGAGGTCACTTTTAGTAAGTGGGCATTTTTTACATATTTATGTGGATATCATTGTAAGAACCTTGCATCATCTCTACAATGACAATTTCATACACCTGATACAGCTCTTTGTTGTTTTGAATACTGGGCTTGCAAGGACATTAACCAGCACTAACAACATTTTATATACATGTATCCATGAAGCATTTATTACTTTAGAGCATGCAATTTTAAGCAACTTTATAATTTACTCCTATTATCAATTTTTCTTCATTCTCTTGCTATCTTTATTTGAAAAAGAAAGCATCTAAGCTTTTTTTTTGGTTCAGCCCTCTGGACAGCACTTTTTATTGGTGGATGAATTTATCCACCAATCAGCGAGAACAACCCAGGTTATTCACCAAAAATGGGCCGGCATCTAAACTTACATTCTTGCATTTCAAATAAAGATAGCAAGAGAACAAAGAAAATTTGATAATAGGAGTAAATTAGAAAGTTGCTTAAAATTTCATGCTCTATCTGAATCACAAAAGAAAAAAATTGGATTCAGTGTCCCTTTAATCTTTTTGCTTATGCTTTTATTTAGATTTATTCATATTTATTCATTTTATTTATTCATTTTATTCACTTTAGACAGTCATTTTTATGAGAAAGTTATCTCTTTTAATTTAGATACATTGATATATCCCAATAGAATTTTGGGCTAAGAATGTTTCCTCTTTTATTCTTTTGATTGGAACTATTATTCTTGTAACTGCATAGCATAGTGCGCCTTTTTCCACTCTTTCTATACATATTTCTGTTTCACGTATAGACATTAGATACTCTTGGGTGGGGACCCAAGTTTTTTTCTATGCCCAGGTATTCGGCAGCCTATTCATAGTTACACTCTACAGACCACACTGTCCCAGGGTCTTTTACTTAGCGCTGATCTTATTTTATTTTCTCTTAATACACACACATATATATATTTATTTATATCATAAGTACTAAGGACTAGGGATGGGCGAATGCATACATTTTCGAATTTCGAATGTAGAACGAATGTTATTACCGAAATTCGAATTATTAATCCGAATGTTGATAAGAACGAATATTCTTAAAAATTCTATAATCGAATGTTATTTACAGTTTTCGAATGTCACTTTCGAATTCGAATGTTTATAATTATATTGAATGTCCACACTCGAAATTTCAAACATTCTATTTAACAAATACTATTCAGAAGTTTAATAGTTCATGTGGTAGGGCGGGAATCTAGTAAATTGATACATAATAGATACAAATATATCATTTTGAATGTTTCTATATAGAATATTGCATAATTCGAATATTACATTTAAAGAAAAAGCATTAGAAATACCATTACAATCTAAATTCAAATTTTTCAAAAATAATATTTTCGAATGTAATCATAAAATTAGAAACCGAACATTCGAAAATCGAATGTTAGAATGTTATGTATACATTCGAAATTCAATTAGAACGAACAAATGTGTTAAAATTCGTGCCGTTTTTCGAATGTTGCAAAACATTCGCCCATCCCTACAAAGGACCCAGTACTCACTCTAATCTTCACCTCTTACTAATAAAGTGAAGATTAGAGTTGATGCTGGGTTATTTGTACTTTCACTGATGTTTTGCTGTTACTTTGCTGCTTCAGGCACTGGATGTCTTTACTATTTGCATGACATTATGAAATCTGAAGGGCCACGTGTCAAAAAGTTGGGTCTTCGTCAGAGGTCATGGGTCTTACAGCAGGACAATAAAGCAAAGCACACGTCAAAAAACACCCAAAAATGGTTTAAGACAAATGACTGGAGAGTACTTAACTGGCCAGCAATGAGTCCAGACCTCAATCCCACAGAGCACCTGTGGAGAGATCTCAAAACAGCAGTTAGGAAAAGGAACCCTTCCAATCTGAGAGACCTGGAGAAGTTGGCGAAAGAAGAGTGGTCCAAAATTCAAGTAGAGAGGTGTAAGAAACTCAACAGCATAGGGAAAACGCAGGCACTGCAGAATGGTGCTGAATATAATATCAAAAATGTATTTCAAAAAAATTAAAAGTTCATAGATAAAGTGCACAGACATGGAGCAAATAGACAGACAGACAAGACAAGGTGTAATAAACTCATTGATGGTTACAGGAAGCAATTGATTTCAGTTATTTTTTCCAAGGGGTGTGCTTCCAAATATTAAATTGAGGGTGCCAATAATTTTGTCCAGTCCATTTTTGGAGTTTTGTGGGGAATGTGTCAGATTTGGCTTTTGTCTCCACTTTTTTTGTGTCATACCAATACAAACAAAAGAAATAAACATGAGGATGCCTAAACATTTTTACATAATTACAAAAATTTTCTGGGTGAAGTGGTGCATTATCTGACAGAAATGCAGGGGTATCAATATTTTTGGCCATGACCGTATATATATATATATATATATATATATATATATATATATATATATATATATATATATATATATATATATATATATAAATAATAATAATAATAATAATAATAATAATAATAATAATAAATCAAATATATATACATACACATACAGTATATATTTCACAATATGTTTAATAATTTTTATTAATTTGTTTTTACTATTTCACTATATATAATATTTCAATAATGTGCCTTAAGAATACTAAGTTTACATGTGCTCTAACCCGACTGTGTTAAGATCTAAATTGCAAATCCTGATACAAAAAAAAGCATATTTACATTCCTTTGTTCTTCATATAGAAAATAATGTACTTTTTATTATTATTTATATTTTTCTATATATATATCTGATACTATTAATATATAATACATATCTATACCTATATATCTATAGAAATAGATATATGTGAACTTTGTACAATAAATATATTGTAAAACACATAAATATATAAATACATCTATAAATATACACAGTATACTGTATACGTATAACAAATTAACTTCACTTACCTAACAGTTGCTCTCATATATCTCCTCACTAATATCATTCTCACCTTTTGCAGTCTTCACCTTCTGTTTCCCATCCTTCTACCCATCTAGAGTGTAAGTTCACACGGGAATAGGGCCCTCAATTCCCCCTTGTTGTCTCTTATTGTATTGTTTCTCTGTTGTGCTTTTATCCTTGTACCCATGGGCAGCGCTGCGGAATCTGTTGGTGCTTTATAAATAAAGAATAAAAATAACATACACATATTTAGACATATATATGTATGTATCTCAATGGTAAATCCCTTTGCATGCTTTTTTTTTCTAACACCTGAGACTCAGACTTCATATCTTTAAAGCCCTTATAACTTTTGAATGCATTTTTTAAAAAATATTTTTTATCAGACATTCGGCTAGATTACGAGTTTTGCGTTAGGCTTAAAAAGCAGCGTTAAGAGGTCCTAACGCTGCTTTTTAATGCCCGCTGGTATTACGAGTCTCGCAGGTACAGGTGTACCGCTCACTTTTTTGACTTGGAAATACCGCAAATCCACTTCCGTAAATTGCGTATCCTCTTTTTTCAATGGGACTTGCATAGCGCCGGTATTACGAGTCTACCAAAAAGTGAGCGGTACACCCTCTCCTGTCTAGACTGGTAACGCATTTTAAAGTCAGTAGTTAAGAGTTTTCCACTACAAAGCCGTAGCATAAAACTCTTAACTAAAGTGCTAAAAAGTACACTAACACCCATAAACTACCTATTAACCCCTAAACCGAGGCCCTCCCGCATCGCAAACACTAAAAGAACATTTTTAACCCCTAATCTGCCAAACCGGACATTGCCACCACTATAACAAATATATTAACCCCTAAACCGCCGCACTCCCACCTCGCAAACATTAGTTAAATATTATTAACCCCTAATCTGCCATCTCTAACATCGCCGACACCTACCTACATTTATTAACCCCTTATCTGCCTCCCCCAACATCGCCGCCACTATACTAATGTTATTAACCCCTAAATCTAAGTCTAACCCTAACACCCCCTAACTTAAATATAATTAAAAGAAATCTAAATAAAAATTATTATCATTAACTAAATTATTCCTATTTAAAACTAAATACTTACCTATAAAATAAACCCTAAGCTAGCTACAATATAACTAATAGTTACATTGTAGCTAGCTTAGGGTTTATTTTTATTTTACAGGCAAGTTTGTATTTATTTTAACTAGGTAGAATAGTTATAAAATAGTTATTAACTATTTAATAACTGCCTAGCTAAAATAAAGACAAATCGACCTGTAAAATAAAACCTAACCTAAGTTACACTAACACCTAACACTACACTATAATTAAATTATTTCCCTAAATTAAATACAATTAAATACAATTAAATTAAGTTATCTAAAGTACAAAAACAAACAAACACTAAATTACAGAAAATAATAAAGAAATTACAAGATTTTTAAACTAATTACACCTAATCTAATCCCCCTTACAAAATAAAAAAGCCCCCCCAAAATAAAAAAGCCCTACCCTACACTAAATTACAAATAGCCCTTAAAAGGGCCTGTTGCGGGGCATTGCTCCAAAGTAATCAGCTCTTTTACCTGTAAAAAAAATTACAAATCCCCCCCAACATTAAAACCCACCACCCACACAACCAACCCTACTCTAAAACCCACCCAATACCCCCTTAAAAAAACCTAACACTAACCCCTTGAAGATCACCTTACCGGGAGAAGTCTTCATCCAACCGGGCCGAAGTCCTCAACAAAGCCGGGAGAAGTCTTCATCCAAGCCGGGCGAAGTGGTCCTAAAGACTGGCAAAAGTCTTCATCCAGACGACATCCTCTATCTTCATCCATCCGGCGCGGAGCGGGTCCATCTTCAAGACATCCAACGTGGAGCATCCTCTTCATCCGACGGCTAACACTGAATGAAGGTTCCTTTAAATGACGTCATCCAAGATGGCATCCCTTCAATTCCGATTGGCTGATAGAATTCTATCAGCCAATCGGAATTAAGGTAGAAAAAATCCTATTGGCTGATGCAATCAGCCAATAGGATTGAAGTTCAATCCTATTAACTGATCCAATCAGCCAATAGGAATGAGCTGGCATTCTATTGGCTGTTCCAATCAGCCAATAGAATGCCAGCACAATCCTATTGGCTGATTGCATCAGCCAATAGGATTTTTTCTACCTTAATTCCGATTGGCTGATAAAATTCTGTCAGCCAATCGGAATTGAAGGGACGCCATCTTGGATGACGTCATTTAAAGGAACCTTCATTCAGTGTTAGCCGTCGGATGAAGAGGATGCTCTGCGTCGGATGTCTTGAAGATGGACCCGCTCCGCGCCGGATGGATGAAGATAGAAGATGCCGTCTGGATGAAGACTTCTGCCCATCTGGAGGACCACTTCGCCCGGCTTGGATGAAGACTTCTCCTGGCTTCGTTGAGGACTTCGGTCCGGTTGGATGAAGACTTCTCCCGGTAAGGTGATCTTCAAGGGGTTAGTGTTAGGTTTTTTAAAGGGGGTATTGAGTGGGTTTTGGAGTAGGGTTGGTTGTGTGGGTGGTGGGTTTTAATGTTGGGGGGGATTTGTAATTTTTTTTACAGGTAAAAGAGCTGATTACTTTGGGGCAATGCCCCGCAAAAGGCCCTTTTAAGGGCTATTTGTAATTTAGTGTAGGGTAGGGCTCTTTTTATTTTGGGGGGGGCTTTTTTATTTCGTTAGGGGGATTAGATTAGGTGTAATTAGTTTAAAAATCTTGTAATTTGTTTATTATTTTCTGTAATTTAGTGTTTTGTTTTTTTTGTGCTTTAGATAATTTAATTTAATTGTATTTAATTGTATTTAATTTAGGGAAATCATTTAATTATAGTGTAGTGTTAGGTGTTAGTGTAACTTAGGTTAGGTTTTATTTTACAGATCAATTTGTCTTTATTTTAGCTAGGTAGTTATTAAATACTTAATAACTGTTTAATAACTATTCTACCTAGTTAAAATAACTACAAACTTGCCTGTAAAATAAAAATAAACCCTAAGCTAGCTACAATGTAACTATTAGTTATATTGTAGCTAGCTTAGGGTTTATTTTATAGGTAAGTATTTAGTTTTAAATAGGAATAATGTAGTTAATTATAGTAATTTTATTTAGATTTATTTAAATTATATTTAAGTTAGGGGGTGTTAGAGTTAGGGTTATACTTAGGTTTAGGGGTTAATAAATTTAGAATAGTGGCGGCGAAGTTGGGGCAGCAGATTAGGGGTTAATAAATATAATGTAGGTGTCAGCGATGTTGGGGCAGCATATTAGGGGTTAATAGTTTTAATGTAGGTGTCGGCGATGTCGTGGGCGGCAGATTAGGGGTTGATTCCTATGGGGAAATTGTACATGAGCACGCACAACCAGCTCACCGCTTACATAAGCAGCGCTGGTATTGAAGTGAGATGTGGAGCAAAATTTTGCTCAATGCACACTTTTTGTCTGTTAACGCCGGGTTTGTAAAAACCGTAATACCAGCGCTGTCTGTAAGTGAGCGGTGAGCATAAACTGCTCGTTAGCACCGCATAGCCTCTAACACAAAATTCAAAATCTAGGTGATTGTTATTATGAGTTTAACTGTATTGTATTTTTGATGTTCTTTGTGCATCTTTTTTTCTCACCTAACAGCTAGCCAGAGCTCTGAAGTCACGCTAACCTGACGCACGTTAAATTTGATTTGCTCAAGCAAATGTGTTTACTTTCAAATCATAATATGTGCGCTACTTCCGAAGCGCACAAAGAGCCACAATATACCGCTTGTAATTTATCCCCAAATTATTACTGTGAATTTAAAAACAAAAAACTGTCACAGCCGTGCTCAGATTTAAACAGGGAACTCCTGATTCACAGCCTGTTTCTTTGTTTCTGCACCACCAAAGGGCTTTGTATTCTGTGGGTTTTTATTCTCTTGTACTGACAGTTTTACTTACTTGATGCATATGTACATAGGCTATAAGTGGAACCTAGAAACTATTTATGACAGGAAGGCATGTTTAGTTAATAAAAAACACAGAGACAAACAAGCTCTCAAAAAAAAAAAAAAGCAACAGAGAAGAAGTTAACCCCTTGCACCTAAAATCATAAGATTTTCATGACAGTACCTGTACCAGCTCCACAAAGGGTATCTGTTAAGTGCCAGTATATAGCTACTGCATCCAAGCTCTACATAGGATATCTGCCAAGTGTCAATATCTCTGTCAACTTCTTTTGTCCATCTCCTGAGCCAAGCCTTGCAGTGGGCCCTGCCAAATGTCTGTGTCCTGTTCCTGTCTTGGTCTTAGACTGGGCATCTCCTGTTTCGTCCCTAGAGTGTGTATCTCCTGTTGGCCCTAGAATGGGCATCTCCTGTCTCAGCCTAAGGGGTCAATTTATGAAGCAGCAGATGCTTCTTTCGACCTACTCCGCTTCAGTTCCACCTGAAGAGTAAGTTAAGAAGCAGGGGACCTAAGACCACTACTCTTTAACTCGTCCGCCACCTCTGAGGTGGCAGACAGCAATCAGAATGATCGAATACGATCGGGTTGATTGACACCCCCTGCTAGCGTCCGATTGGCCGCGAATCTGCAGGGGGCGGTATTGCACCAGCAGTTCACAAGCTGAATTGCTGGTGCAATGGTAAATGCTGACATCGTATGCTGTCGTCATTTATCGATGTGCGGTGGACATGATTCGCTATAGCATCTCTATAAGGGCATCTCTTGTCTCGACCCTAGGTTCACAGTTTCACCCAAACGTGGGCCATGCTCTACCCCAGCCTGGGCCTTTTGTCCTACCCAGCTGGTGTTTACAGACCATAGCGTGCAATTCCTTTTTCCAGTCTCCAAGACTCCATCCAGTTCTAGTAAAATAAACTTGCTTCTTTGTCTGTTACTCAACCATGCCTAAAAGGGGTAATTTCATAATGAAGCACATAAGGTTGGCCCTTTCAGTATTCAAGACAGTCCTAAACCTGCCATCACCTCACATATGCTCCTTAGCCCCGAATATACTCCTCAGAGCGTGACTCAAAGCATCAATGAATAGTTTGCACAGATAATTTTACATCCATTGAGACCTCATTACCCTAATGTAGAAGACAGTCCTGAAATGGAGACCTTTCTAACACCACTGTGCCACCTACAAGTCATATACAACCTTTGAGAAAAATTGTTTTCAGTGAGTGAACTCATGCTCCTCTAAAATGTACTTCATTACAGTAAAATGTTTACATTGAACATACCACTAAAACTTTAAAACTACATTTATTTTGTGTAGACTCAGAGAGCATGGCAGAAACTGAAGTCTACATAGAAACATTTTAAAATATCTTCAGTACAGAATTTAAAAACTGACTCAGCAGTGAAAGGGTTAAATGATTTCCTACAATAAATGCAATATTGATGTTTACTCAGGACATATTAACAGATTTTCAGGGTATGTGAAGGATATCACAGGTACTATAATTATCTGCTCAATAACTTTGCCTTTTAGTGGGTTTTGATGAAAGGGTGATAGAGCTGGGATATCTTTGTCAAAATGTATTTACATCAATTAGGAAATTAAACCTTTTTTTAGCATACAGCATTTAATAAATTATAATACTGATGCAATACTATTTATGTTGTATTTGTAATCTATAGTAGTAATAAGCAGGCACCTCCTTCAAGGTGTGTTCAACTTTACAAATATTAAGCCCTTCTTTGATAGAAATACTCAATTTCTTTTTGAATGTTTGCTGCTTTGTGATATCCTCAGTACCTTGAAACTGGTTAAAAAGAAGAAAGATTTATTTATCAACTTCATCAGCTCTCAACACCCACTTACGTTCAAATTGACATACACACATAGAATGTTGCAAAGTCAAGGTTGTGCAATACGATTCCTGTCTGGCAGAGTGTTTATCTGTCTAAATCATAATAACACACTGAAGAAAAAAATATCTACTTCAAGTCTATTAACAATAAAGGGAATAAAGTGTTCACCAATGTCACTAAAATAGGGCAGATGAGATATCAATGTCAGCCTTGAAATATCCTTCTCGAAGTAGGAGCGTTATGCATTTTCTTTGGAGAAAAGAATCATTGCTGTGCCTTTCAGCATCATATTGATCATTTCAAGGGGTAGAACTTAAAATAACTTTTGCTGCATTTAATGCTGATCTTTACAAAAAACATTTTTTACAGTACTTCAGTCCAAATTACTGATTGAGCTTCCTCCTCTTGGCTGTGCTCCTATCACATACAAGCTACATTACATATGTGTATTTTCCAGACTTTAAGACACACTTTTCTGAGTACAGTAAATAAGAGGAAAGTTTGGTCTGATATATCTAGCTTGCTCAGAAAGTGGTACCCTGGAGTAGCATGTGACCAACAGCCACCAAACCGAGCCAAGCAATGGTCATATTCTGTTCTTTGTTGCTGTTGGATGTGATTTGGAAAATAAATACAATAAAACCTGCACACAATCTCAATTTTAAAGGGACACTGAACCCAAATTTTTTCTTTTGTGATTCAGATAGAGCATGCAATTTTAAGCAACCTTCTAATGTACTCCTATTATCAATTTTTCTTCATTCTCTTTCTTTCTTTCTTTCTTTGAAAAAGAAGACATCAAAACTATTTTTTGGTTCAGACCATGGAAAGCACTTGTTTATTGGTGGATGAATTTATCCACCAATCAGCAAGAACAACCCAGGTTGTTCACCAAAAAATGGGCCGGCATCTAAACTTACATTCTTGCATTTCAAATAAAGATATCAAGAGAATGAAGACAATTTGATAATAGGAGTAAATTAGAAAGTTGCTTAAAATTGCATGCTCTATCTGAATCCTAAAAGAAAAAATTTGGGTTCAGTGTCCCTTTAATGGGCATCTGAAAAGAAAGAATTCAGAGACATTTTACAAACAATGGCAAAAACATGAAAACTTTTTCTTTTAGACCATAATTTGGACAAAGCATGCAAGCTCACCAGGCAATATAAAAGTTATACAGTTATATAGGTGATGCATTTACAATCATTATACTACACACACATATCTTGGTAGGGTTTCTAACCTTTATAGAACTTCTTTCATTAGAACAGTGGTTGGAGCTTGTATACCTCACCCAATTAACACATTTAAGTATATACAAGTGACTGTAGAGTATCCATGTCTATTTCCAAATTTTCAATGCACTGATTTGTTTCACTAGTAGATATGTGTTGTGGTTCTGTTTTTCATGGATAAAGGAGGTAAACAAAACAGGTACTAAGAAATCTAGTAGTGGTAGCATGATCACTACTATGTGTATATATATGATATGACAAATGACTAAGCTCCACACAAGTCGTATTTGAATGGCACTGATGAAGAATTGGAATACAGAAATATTCATCATTCAATGTTAAAGGGACATTCAATTAAAGTCATTGCACATCTAAACAGTTAAGCACCACACTAAAAAAACTAAGGGTCAACGTTATTAAAAGTTGACATTTTGTTTGATTATTTTACAATGTTTTGCAAACCAAGATCAGTGGAGGGATACACCCCTTGAAAAGCGTAAAGGAAACCATGTTCCTTATCTTCTGAGTTATGGTTTATTAGGGATAAAGGTAAATGAGAATGTGCTCTGAGCTTACCATTCACCGTGTAAAATGTTGCAGGCACGTGTTAGCATTACCCTATTTCAGTATGATGGAGGAAGTTGAAAACATTATAAAAAATCGGGCAACAATAACAATTAAAGGGACACTGAACCCAAATTTTTTGTTTCATGATTCAGATAGAGCATGCAATTTTAAGCAACTTTCTAATTTACTCCTATTATCATTTTTCTTCGTTCTCTTGCTATCTTTATTTGAAAAAGAAGGCATCTAAGCTTTTTTTTTGGGGTTCAGTACACTGGACAGCACATTTTTATTGGTGGATGAATTTATCCACCAATCAGAAAGAACAACCCAAAAATGGGCCGGCATCTAAACTTACATTCTTGCATTTCAAATAAAGATGCCAAGAGAATGAAGAAAATTTGATAATAGGAGTAAATTAGAAAGTTGTTTAAAATTGCATGCTCTATCTGAATCACAAAAGAAAAAATTGGGGTTCAGTGTCCCTTTAAAGGGACAGTATACTGTAAAATAGTTTTTCCCTTAATGTGTTTACAATTGCTTTTTTACCAACTGCAGAGTAAAAAATGTATGAAAATTTGCTTTTTAAGGTTTATTTCTGTATATTAAAGCTCTGATTTTGTGTTTTGAAGCCACAGCCTAATAAAATAGGTTGAGCTTGTAGGTATAATCAGATCTCATTACTGTATCACATTGTGTACACATACCTGCTTCTTTATCTTATATCTGTCCTTAAAACAATCCCCAATACTTTGAGAGAACAATGGAAAATCAACATTTTATTACCTTATCTCTGCTTTAACACACTGGGAGTGTAATTTCTTCTGCTGGCTGTGTTTACAAAGCTTATCTATAGCTGGTACGCGCGGCCACAAACTTTCAGAATAGGTGGGGATACCACATGCTAAATTAACAATTTCAAATGCCAATATATGGGTAAAGGAGCTACTTGTAAACAATTTAATACACTCCAGCAGGTAAAGTGGATCATTGGGAAAAAATTAAAGGGGAGAAAATTTTTGAGTAAACTGCCCCTTTAATGTATATCACAATATTTTTTTTATTTTCCTTAACCCCTTGAGTGCTAATGACGGCTCTGAGCCGTCACAGAGTTTCCCACTCTGGTGCTAATGACGGCTCAGAGCCGTCACTAGCACTCTCCCACCTTGAAGGAGATCTGGGGGCTCCCACCCACTCCTATCCCGGAGATCGGGCCTGCATAGGGACAGGCATCGCTGGGGCTTCACGATATGCGCTGTGACTTCACGCACAATGTGATTACGTTACTGCGCAACTTTATTTAACATTAACAATGTTAAATATAGGAGCAGGGGGCATGCTGCTTAGAAGCCTGTATCTCAGGAATCTAAGCAGCTACAGACACCCAAGACCCACCGTTGGAAAGGTAATCGCCTAACCTTTTAAACAGTGTAAGTCTTGGGGATCTGAAATAAATTTTTTTTATATATTTTTACAAATATAAAATAAAAAAAACCTTTAAAAAAATCTTAGCACCCAGGTGGGAAAGTGCTTAGCACTCAAAGGGTTAAATAAACATTTTAGGGGGATATTTAATGTTGAATAAATATAATGTTCCTATTACAAGAAGAAATTCACAGCTACCCTGTGGTAGACATTTTTTTTATCAGAGAACCCTTGGGCACAGAAAAGGTCATGTATGGCATCCTGTTATATGGTAATGCATAAAGATACTTTCCTCAGTACATGTTTTGTGTTTTATTTTTCTTGTTAAACTCATGATATATCATTAGATCTCTTGTTAAGTGTATTTTATGGGATGTGTAAGGGAGACACATTTTAGCACCAGTAGCACAGATCTGCATAAAAAACCTTAGGAAGTGAAATATCTTTCTCTCAAGCCTTTATCAGATGAAGGACTAACCTTTAACAGCCCCTCCCTGATATTAAAGGGACATTAAACACAACATTTTTATTTCAGGATTTAGAAAGTGCATGCAATTTTAAACAACTTTCTAATTTACTTCTATAATTTAATTTGATTCATTCTCTTGATATCCTTTGCTGAAAAGCGTATCTAGATAGGCTCAGAAGCTGCTTATTGGTGGCTGCACATAAATGCCTCACGTGATTGGCTCACCTATGTGCATTGCTATTTCTTAAACAAAGGATATCTAAAATATGAAGCAAATTAAAAAACAGAAGTAAATTGGAATGTTGTTTAAAATTGTATTCCCTATCTGAATAATGAAAGAAAAAAATTGGGTTTAATGTGCCTTTAAGTAAACCATAGTCACAGCACTGCAGAATACGACCAGAAAAAAAAAAAATGATAACTATGTTCTGATCAGGGAAAAACATTAATTTTTTTAATGTCAGAGATTCCAAGTGATAAAGTTTTTATATTTTGAAGAAAACATGTCATTCAGAAAATAATTTATGAAAACACATTTTATAATAAGATCTATCAGTTAGGATCAGGAAACATTAAGATAATAAGGTTTAAAAATAGATAAGATAAACTGTTACTAAATTATTATATGAAATGCTTCTTTCATCAATGTATACATCAGCAGTCTCTTGAGAGGCCCAAATGTTATATAAAATATCACAAGATGAAAACTATCAAAGATGAATAATAATTTTGGTCAGTATTTTTAATAGCAATATTATTTAACTATAACAAATTTTTTTTTATCATGGCTGAAATAAATATTTAATAATGTTGGAATCACATATAATGCTAAACTGTGCTCGCCCTTTATAAGCAAATCTGAGAGTGATGAATGTAGATGAATCTAAAATTTATAGAAAGTCAGCATTTACATAAACTGTAATCTGCAAACATATAGAATATTAAACAAGAATGTTGAGACAATCATAAAAATATGACTTTACAAAGAGCCAAAATTCCTTATATGATTAAGATAATATTTCATGGGGACTTATCTTATTAAAAGCATAATTGTTTTCAGACGCACAAGTGTCAGAACTAGCATTAGACTGTAATCTGCCTTATATTTATACCAACCTGAGAGGAGTGAATGTGAGAAATTGATGCTTTCTGTGATACATAGGCATTTTATTAATGTTTGAATAATAACTGCCTAGAGGGCTTGTCATAAATTAAAGCGAGGAATTGAGATATAAATTTTTATGAGCACTAGTTATACATTTCCATTATGTGTTTAAAAATGAAGGAATTACTACGTGAACATGAGGGGGGGGGGGGATCACATTTATTTGAGTTGATTTGGTGCATAGCAAGGAGCGGTTAAAGAAGCTTTTTGATGGCATTGAGAAAGATGTATGTGTCCCGCTGAAGAGATATATCATGTTCTCTGCCTGGAGTCCATTGTACAGAAGAATTTCAACAGTAGCTTCTTCCACATGGTTATTTATATGGCAGTGGCAAGTGATGATATATCAGCATGTTTTAGGCCACTTAAATAAATTCCTTTTCAACAAAATGCTCTTGACACATGATGCAATATCGTCTATTGTGCATAAAGATCAAAAGGAACAGCTCTGTTGTGAATGTGAACATGTAAAATAATTGTTAACATGGAACAAACTTTTGTATTTGTAAGAGACAAATATATTGGTATTTTATATAGCTCTTAAAGGGGTACACCAGTCATTATGTAACTTTGCTTAATCTAAATAGAGCATTATTAGAAATTCCCTTTTTTAGGGGTGGTCTAGGACTTAAAGGGACAGTCTACTTGATTTTTTTGTATAGTTTAAATAGAGATATAGCACTTTTACTACCCATTCCCCAGCTTTGCATAACCAACATTGTTATATTAATTTACTTTATAACCTTTATATTTGTCTGTTTCTAAGCCTCTTGAGGCTGCCTGTTATTTCAGTCCTTTCTATAAGCTTTATAAATCTTAAACAACAGTCAGATAGTGCTAGTTCATGTGTGCAATATAGACAACATTGTGCTCACTCCCGCTGAGAATTATAATGGCTACACAGGAACCAGCACTAATTGGCTAAAAGGCAAGATTGTAAAAAAACACTGAGATAAGACAAAGTCTGCAGGAGCTTAGATTCAGGTAATTGTAGAGCTAAAAACTATGGGCCAGATTACAAGTGGAGCGCTAAATATTGCTTGTGCAAAATCGATATTAGCGCTCCACTGAGTAATGATGTGCTGGCATTACAAGTTGACAACAATGCGAATGGGTGCTCGCATTGTTGGGAAGCATTGCGCTCATGAGAGCGCGGTTCCATAGGCTCCAATTGGAGCCTTGTTCTGATGCCGTTCTTTTCAGTGTATGCCTCATTCTTCTTCCTCCAGACATACTGCTGATCTATTGGAACCAAAAGTTCCAGTTTTGTTTCCTTGCTCCGCAGAACAGAGTTCTCAAACATCTGTGGCTTATTTATATGATTTTGAGCATATTGGAGACAACTTTGTGCTTTTGGGTCAGAAGTGGTGTAAGTCTTGGAGTTTTGGCATGGAAACCTTCTGCGTTTAGTACACGCCTTACTGTGCAAAATGAAACCTCCGTGCCTGTTGCCACCAAGTCTTGCTGCAGGTCTTTTGCAGTTTATCTCAACCTGCCTTCTCAGAAATCTGGTTGCAGCCATTGATAGCTTTCTTTTTCTGCCCCATCCAGTTAGTGTAACCACTGTTCCTTTAAATTTGAACTTGCAAACTATGCTTCCCAGGGTGTCTCTAGGAACATTTGTAGCACTTGAAGCATTTGTTGTTTTGAGCTATTTCAATTGCTCTCGTTTGATTTGTTCATTGCAAACAGCTGACAGTCTGTAAATTTTGACAATAAACCTGATTTGCAATGAGAGTTGAATAATTTTGATTCTAGCTGTATATTTCCTGGGAACAAAAAGTTCCCCTAGACCGCAATGTAAAGGCACTTTTCAGTGCCATTTTTTTTTCTAACAACCTACAGCTGCTGATTATAGCCCCCAAAAAACTGCTACTATCAGTTTTTTTTTCTTTATAAAAAAAAGAAGAAAAGAAAACTAACACTTGAGTTTGGGGGCATTTGGGGCACATTTATAAAATTAACCAGAGATCTGATCTCTGGTTCATTTTATAAGTGCTAATTGCTACCGCAAGCTTGTGGTTGCAATAACCAGCCTTGCCTGTTTGCACACATGCAATAAATTAACGCTTCACTTGTAATCTGGCTCTAAATTAATATACACTTAAAAAAATACACAGCGCCAAAGATAATATAACAGTGTTGGTTATGCAAAACTGGGGAATGTGTAATAAAGGGATTATCTATCTTTTTAAACAATAGTAAATTTCAAGTAGACCGTCCCTTTAAACATTGTAAGAACAAACACCTTGCAGAACTGCAAAAACTGAAAACTAAGCCAGGGATGCAAAGAAAGACCTATAGTCAGCCTTAGATACTTAAATGCCCATTTAAAAACTGTCCGGTGTACAAGAATTTTAACTAGCAACAAATAAAAACAAGTAAGACACTCAAAGCTAAGGATCTTAGTATGTATTCATGTATTTTAAACAGAAAGATATTAAACTTACATTTTACATTTAAAAAAAGCAAAATGTGTTATCTTTAATATACAAGGTTTCTATATTCTCAGTCTAAAAAAAATCATTTGAATACATTATTCTAACTAACATTTATTTAGGCAGTGTAAGAGCCAGCATGGGCCTGTAGAATCTAATGGTTAAGGCCAAAGGGAGTGAGATATGAGAAGAGGGCTGGCTTGTGAGGTTAGTGGCAACATTGTTGCTTTAGTAGGGAGGAGCCCCCCTTCTTACCTTAAAAGTGGAGAACACAGTTTACTGGAACTCTTCATCCTGGATCCTGGAGCAGAGGCGTTTTTCACTGCAATTTTCTAGAAGAATCTTGGTTTTTCTTCATCATACAGCATTCCAGATATTCCATACTCCCCCCAAAACGATTCCAGGAGCTGGATTTCGAGAAATCTAGGAAAGAAAAGCAAACAAAACAGATAAGTGACATAGATGTTATTGAGGAGTTAGAGGTTTTCATTCCCCCAACAAAATATACACAGTCACAATCAGCACAAAAAGTCAGTACAATTATTAAAATGATTTCCAACAGACTGTTACGATTGTAGCTGATGTCCATGCTAAAATAGATGTTGTAACTTCGGGCCTATGCCTCTGAGGCAATGGCCTGGCCTGCTCAGGATGCGACCTATATTAAACCACAGGCCCCGGTTGTTCCCCCAATTCCAGGGCGGCCATCAAATTAATTAGGGCCTGCACCAACACTTGACACTCCGGTCACTAGGCCTCAAACTGATAGGCCTCAACACATACCCAGGCCCACACTTTCCCATGATTGCCAGATATCATCCATTACAGGGCCTATAATCAATTAATATTTCGTTGGTGGTACAGTGGGGGATCAAAATATCCCTGGTGGTTTGTATGGCCCGGTGGGCCACGTGGTAGGCACAGCGGTAGGCCCCATTACCTCACCCCCATCCTTAGACCTCTTACCTGGTGCAGTGGTGTCCACCTTAATCGCTACAATACCTCTGTCGGCTGCATCAGCGGTATCCTCCTTCTTAGCCTCCATCGCAGTGGTGATGGCTTCCCTTGGTGCACCCACTCCAGTCGGAGCTCCGGTTGGAGCTCCGTCCTCCCCCGAATCACCAGAAGTTGCCGTCACATGTACGGCCCCTTCCGGTGATGTCACTGGAAGTCACATCAGTCGCGGACATGGAAGGGATCGGTCGGGTCCTCAAATGGTCTTCACAGGTGAGCCCCATGAGAGGACACTGGCAGGGGAAGGATTGGTAACCTCTAGGGGGGCAGTAGTTATGCAGGAAAAGCAGGTTATTCGGGGTCCCTCAAGATCTAGATTGCAAAGGGGCGGGGCTATTCATGGAAACGCATTAGGCCGCAAATCTGTTTTATGGGGATCAAGGGGCAGCACACGAACAGGTATTCAAAGGGGAGCCTTTAATCAAGGTCATAGGGGGTCTGTTTCATTGACACAAAGGGTTGCTTCATATGTTCATACTGGTTTGAGTGATATACGAATGATTAACCTGGATATGCCTAATGATACAGTAAGAATGAATATGAATGAGGTGGCAGCAGTTCAAGGCCACGGAAGCCCCAGTTTGAACATTAACCCTAATGTGACAACTTTTACCATGCAAGTGGGGTCAAATGATGCATGGTCTATACGAAATGTGGGGAGTGAGTGTGTGAACGCGAATACATCATCCCACAATGACATAGGGGCTAATATCAGTGTGAATGAGGTGTCAATCAGTGGTGTCAGGAATGTAATAACAAGTGAAAGAGGGAGTGTGAATGTACAGCACCCCCCTATTTCAGATGCACAGGAAATGTCAGGGTCTGCTAATCTTTGGAGTGTAAACGTAGAGCATCCCCCTATTAGAGATTCACTTGAAATTTCAGGGCCTGCTAATCCTTCCATTCCCTGTGTTCATAGTGCTTGCAAGTTATTCTCTCTCTCTCGCAGGACGCAGCACAAACTGAGACATTACTGCCAGCCATGCCTGGACCATCTGGTATTGCTCCATCGGCACACAGTCCGCGCAGGATGTGGGCGGATACATTGACAGGCCCCTACCCTCAGCAGAATAATGACAACGCATCACTCCAGCCAGGAAGCTGTGATCCAGTGAGGGAGACAGCATTAGCTAGCTCAAATAAAGGAGCGACATCTTATGGTGCTAGTAAGCCCTGTGTATTCACACACGACAGGCCTGACTTAGCTGATTCATCATTATATGACTTATAATCTGACAGTGACTCTTCCTTGGGGTTAAAGGGTAAGGGTCAGAAATGTATATTTTCTATGGTAAAAAGAATGTGGCAGGAATTTCAATCAGGTTCATTCAAAAAAGCAGCACGGTCGCAATCATCTGTTGCTCAGGTAGAGCCCCAGTCTGACCCATCTTTTCAGGTGGAACAGTGTCCACCCACTAGCTTAAACTCTGAATGCAAGGTTGATCGTCATGGTGATTCGTTGGCATCTTATACTCCCTCCCTGCACAGTCATTTGAAGCAGATAACCGTAAAAAAGATACAGCAGGGTAGATATGCGAATGTTTTTGAATTGTCTGCAGAGGCTTATAGACAAAAGGAAAAAAGCTCAGATGGCACTTGCCCCAAACGCTTTAAACGGCCTAAAACTTTTGAGGAGTGGCTTATATGCTTTAGAGTGTACTCTTCATGCTATCTTGATAAATACTCCAGTCAATGTCATGCAATATTAAAATAGACAGACAATATCCACTGGATTCAGAGGAAATTTGGTGATGGAGCTTGGAGAGACTATGATTCTGAATTTAGGCAAAAGATGGCCAGTAATCCTGTGCTCACCTTTGTTACCACAGATACACACTTGTAGCAACGCCTAGGAGCTCATGGCTCTCCCTCCTCTTCCACTAATTTTCCAACTCAATCCTTTCTGGCTTCCAAGGGTAAATGTAGAGGGGGTGCTTGCTGGGCATTTCAGGAAAATAGATGTGATAAAGGTAGCTCCTGCACCTTTAGGCCCACCTGCAAGTTCTGAGGTGGATCGCACCCAGATAGCGAATGTGCCAGGAAAAAGGAAATGCCTGCCAGCAGGCCGCCAACTAGATTCACTCCTGATTCAAAAAGCGCCAACACCAGTGAAGGTGTACACTCTTGAACCCTGACTTTGTGAGTATCTAGACCGCCAAACAACAAATTTGCTGTTAGACGGCTTTAATAGTGGTTTTATGATTCCTGTAACACGGGGTATTAAGGGATCGGCATGCCATCGCAACTTGCAATCAGCATACCAGTACCCAAAAGTAGTGAGGGATAAACTTTCAAAAGAACTTAGTTTGGCACGGATTATAGGTCCTTTCCCTTTCCCTCCCTTGCCAAATTTAGTAATATCTCCCTTAGGAATAGTGCTCAAAAAAGAATTAGGTACATTTTGCCTGACATAGCACCACTTGCACCCTAGGGGCAGCTCCGTTAATGATGCAATTGACCCGGAACTGAGCTCGGTACGCTATCAATCTTTTGATAGTGCCATAGAGCTGGTTCGCTGGGTGGGACGAGGTGCTTTATTGTCAAAATTAGACATTGAGTCCACTTTTCATTTATTGCCTTTTTCATCCATCTGCTTTTCACCTTATGGGTTGTAAGTTTGAAGGTGGTTTCTATGTCGATCGCTGCCTGCCCATGGGTTGTGCCATCTCTTGTCCTTTGTTTGAAACATTCAGTAGTTTCTGCACTGGGCAGTAACTCATTTGGTGGAATGCAATCACATAGCTCACTACCAAGATGATTTTCTACTGGTAGGTCAAACAGGTACAGAGAAATGCCAGCAATAAATGCAGGTAATGCATGAACTCATGTCCCAATTTGGAGTTCCTTTAGTGGAGGATAAGTCTGAAGGCCGTTACACTTGCCTTACATTCTTGGGTATTGAAATTGATACTGAAGCAATGCTTTGCAGACTACCCTCCGATAAAGTTCAGAGTATGCTCAAGATGGTTAAAACGGCTGCTTCTAAAAGAACCATTCCCCTAAGACAACTGCAGTTACTCCTTGGTCTTCTCAATTTTGCTGGTAGAGTCATTCCAATGGGAAGGGTTTTAACCATAGATTGGAAGGGAAGCTGAGAGGTAGAGATAAGCCATGAGACAGAATTTTTGTTACCGAAGGTATGAGAGCTGATTTAAAAGTTTGGGAGGTTTTTCTTCAAGATTTTAAAGGTATCTGTTTTTGGCACTCTTACCCTATATCCAGTCAGCTTTTACATCTGTTCACGGATGCTGCAGGATCTAAAGGCTATGGATCCTATTTTGGATGTCAGTGGTGTGCAGGACCTTGGCCTCAGGATTGGAGTGTTAGGGGCTTGACTCATAATCTCATCCTTTTGGAGCTTTTTCCTATAGTATTAGGTATAGAACTATGGGGTACTCAATTTTCCAACAGAACAGTTATTTTCTGGACAGATAATCTCAGTGTGGTACATGCCATTAATGGCCTTTCGGCTACGTCTGCTGTAGTAGTCTGCTTGTTACGACACTTAGTGTTACACTGTCTAGAACTTAACAAACAATTTCAGACTAAGAATGTCCCTGGGGTTAATAATGTTCATGTTAGCTTATTCAGCGGCCCAACATATAGGAGAACTAGTATCCCCATCTAAGAGCCAGACTGATAAGGTCATGCAAAGCGATCACATAAGAGTTTCTCAAGATTCTCTTTTAATGTACTTACCATGGTAAAAAATGGGTCAGCAAGGTAAGGGTGTGTGGATTACTATCCCCAAAATGCAAATGCTGCCCGATTTTTGCCATTAATCAATTCCTGGAGTGCAGACCTGCAACTCAGGGATCCTTTCTAATGCATGCCAACGGAACTACCTTATCTGTATATCAGTTCTGCAAAATCCTAGTGTTACGGTTGCCTCCAGGCTGGCTGGAAGTTGGACCGTAGAAAAGGATGCTCCTAGCGCTCACCAAAGAATCATCAGCACCATAGTCAGCAATCCCTGTAGTGATATTAGCTGAAGCTGTCCCCTACAAACATGAGTCAAAGCTGCAAGTTAGAGGGACAGAAAAATAGGTCTGATGTGCTGGAGCACACAGCCTCCTTTTTATTGAGGTTACATGCAAACAGGACACTCTCAGGGGGAGGCATAAAATCCCCCATCACACATTTGATATTAGATAGAGAGACACTCCCTTTGACAGGCCACAACATTACTTCAGCAGAT
This sequence comes from Bombina bombina, assembly GCF_027579735.1. NCBI lineage: Eukaryota > Metazoa > Chordata > Amphibia > Anura > Bombinatoridae > Bombina > Bombina bombina. The sequence goes on along the minus strand of NC_069504.1, from coordinate 615,230,887 downwards.
AACATTACACACAATAAAACAATGCAGTCCACCTTATCAATACTAGTCTGATTAGACAATGGGAAAGTTGATCACTAAACCTAATTAGAGCTAATCCCAGCAGACTTGTATGTAGAATAGGTTTCTTGAAGCTGAACAAAATTTAACTCTTAATGGCACACAATGAAACTGAACCAAGTGGGAGAAAGCCAGGGACAAGTCATTTCACAGGTCTGGGGACATAGTCTTAAAGGGGGCATTGTTCACCAGAGTCACAATATGTCCCCAGACGTTTCCCAAAGGGCCACACACACCCCACAAAAGTCAATATACTCTCAGGGGCACAATCTTCCAGGGGCCATAGTCATGAGGAAGGAGGCTGGCAAATAGGCTTCTCCAAAATCCAGGGAAGCAGGGCAACCTTCCATTTAAAGGGCCAGTCACAAATAGCAGTTTGTAACATATCTCCCCTTTTGGAGGGAGACTAACAAGGCACCTGACCTTCTGTCGGTCAGTGCCTAAGTTAGTCTCGCAACCCACCCACAAATAAACACTAGCAGCAAAGCAGCCCCCCCACAACAAGTAGCACTGGCCTGTAGGTTCCAGGTTATAGGATGAAAGTGTAGCATCCTCTGCCTTCCTGGCGCAGCTGTGCAAATAGCTGATGGTACTTGGGGGGCAGAGGCCAGCGGCACTCTGCCCTGGTGCCAGCGCTTCTGCTGGGGTGGGGGGTTTGCAGGCCAGTCCTGTAACAAGGGGGTCTGTAGGGCAGAGGCCAGCAGCGCTCTGTTCTGATGCCAGCTCTTCTGCTGGGGGAATTGGGGCATAGTCCTGCCCGGTGGCAAAGGGAACGTGGGGGTCAGTGGGGGTTAACATCTCCACTGTTAACCCTGGGCCCAAGTTAGGAGTTAGCTGGGGAGGGGGAGATTGGCTTACCTCCTCCTCCTGATACTCCGGCGGCCGTTGGGAAGGGAGGTCGATGCTCTCCTCTTCCTGTGGAACATTCTGCGGCTGGGGAGAGAGACCGGTTGTCTCCTCTCCCTGGAAGGCACACTCCGGCTGGGGAGGGAGGTCGATGCTCTCCCCTCCCTGTAGCTGGGTCTGTCGCTGGGGATCTGGGCCGCCTGCCCAGCATCCCTGTAGGGCCGGTAGAGAGACTGCGGTCCCATCTCCACCTGCCTGCTGGGGGTCCTCCCAGGACCAGTCTATGAGGCCTGCTGCCTCTGGTATCACTGGTTGGGGTTGGGGAAGGAGACCGGTTGTCTCTTCCCTCTGCACAGTATACTGCCGCTGGGGAGGGAGGTCGCTGCTCTCCTCTCCCTGTGGAACATGCTGCGGCTGGGGAGAGAGACCAGGTGTCCATACCCTCAAACTCCACAGTTGGCGCTCAAAGGCTCGTGCCGCTTTGTTCTCCGTATCCAATTCCCGGATGATGCGACTGACTACCTCCTGCGCAGGGTCTGGACCATATCGGACTAGCCGCCTCTTTACCTCTGGAACGAAATCCACGCCCTCATAGCGACGGATCCGGTTGAGGTGCTCTTCACATGGTTCTGACCAGTATCTTGTCAGCTCCATGCTGCTGTAGGTAGGGACGCTGCGCAGTGGCTAGCGTTGCCCTCAATTACTCTCCTACGATACCAGTGCTGTTGTGGTGCTGCTCCTTGCGCTAGGACGCCAATCCCACCGCTGCCGCCAAATGTTACGGTTGCCTCCAGGCTGGCTGGAAGTTGGACCGTAGAAAAGGATGCTCCTAGCGCTCACCAAAGAATCATCAGCACCATAGTCAGCAATCCCTGTAGTGATATTAGCTGAAGCTGTCCCCTACAAACATGAGTCAAAGCTGCAAGTTAGAGGGACAGAAAAATAGGTCTGATGTGCTGGAGCACACAGCCTCCTTTTTATTGAGGTTACATGCAAACAGGACACTCTCAGGGGGAGGCATAAAATCCCCCATCACACATTTGATATTAGATAGAGAGACACTCCCTTTGACAGGCCACAACATTACTTCAGCAGATAACATTACACACAATAAAACAATGCAGTCCACCTTATCAATACTAGTCTGATTAGACAATGGGAAAGTTGATCACTAAACCTAATTAGAGCTAATCCCAGCAGACTTGTATGTAGAATAGGTTTCTTGAAGCTGAACAAAATTTAACTCTTAATGGCACACAATGAAACTGAACCAAGTGGGAGAAAGCCAGGGACAAGTCATTTCACAGGTCTGGGGACATAGTCTTAAAGGGGGCATTGTTCACCAGAGTCACAATATGTCCCCAGACGTTTCCCAAAGGGCCACACACACCCCACAAAAGTCAATATACTCTCAGGGGCACAATCTTCCAGGGGCCATAGTCATGAGGAAGGAGGCTGGCAAATAGGCTTCTCCAAAATCCAGGGAAGCAGGGCAACCTTCCATTTAAAGGGCCAGTCACAAATAGCAGTTTGTAACACCTAGCTAGGGCATCTGACTAAGCAGGTCTAGATGTGACTGCCCTTCATTCTTTCCGCATAGGGGCCGCAACTAATGCTGCTTTGTCGGGCTTCTCTGTAGACGCTATTCGCCACCTGGGGAGGTGGCGTTTGAAAAGATACAGGGGATATGTTCGACCAGTTGTTTGAATATTTTAATATTGTATTCATGTTAGTAACTTTGTTTGTTGTTGCAGCAGTATCCCACAGCGCCAAAAGGATATTATTCGTGGGGCACTCGTATATGCACTGGACCTCCATTCGCTGTTTATCTCTCCCTGGGGGGAAAAGTCTGGGGTTCCCATCTTCCAAAGCCTCAGTTAGATGGTTGTGTGTGAAAGAGGGATATGCTGGCCAAGGCTCCCTTCACTAATATCTGAGGCCCTAGTACGCTGGGGTAAACCTCATTTAGTGATTATCCATCTACGACTTAGGCGCCATTCCAGTATTGGAATTAATTAAAATCATGCAAGCCGACATTGCATGGATGAGGGCACGTATCCCAAACGTGATAGTTGGTTGGTCCAACATATTTCCCAGGCTGGAATGGCGACATATGTTGAATCACAGTTCAGCATACAGAGTGAGAAATGTGGCCCTAGATATTTTCATACAAGATATCCATAGATCTATAGCAACCCTCCTGTTGTGGTTGTGGTTTAATTATAGGTGTAGGCAAGTATATCATTGAGATGCTATCTTGTGGTGGGACATAGTGACCCTTTTGTGCTGGAAAGGGCGAACGGGGGAGTGATGACCAATCTAAAAGTTAGAGGGGTGGACAGCCTCAAGTGCATGTGAGGTGCCCCTCCTTCCCCTTTTAGGTGGGTCACGTGATCTCAGAAACCCCTTAGTAGCAGAGCCCCTCTGCAGTAGATTCTGTTTTTGGGCCGCTGACCTCCAGCAGCGCTGGGTTTAATAAGCATTCTCTCTTGCCGCAATCTTAGTTCTTGTCGGTTTGTTTATTTATGTTAGTTAAGTTTAATAATTGTTTATGGCCTGTGACAAAATGTACCCATAAACAGTTGTTGTGTGTTTATTTCATTTAAACTCTGCTGGTAACGACTTATAAGCATTTAATCCCTTAAGGCAGTGTAAGGCCCAGCATGGGCCTGTAGCAATCGAAGGGTTAAGGCCAAAGGGAGTGAGATAGGAGAAGAGGGCTGGCTTGTGAGGTTAGTGGCAACATTGTTGCTTGAGTAGGGAGGAGCCCCCTTTCTTACCTCAAAAGTGGAGAACACAGTTTCCTGGCCCTCTTCTTCCTGTATCCTGGAGCAGAGATGTTTTGCCCCTCCCCTGACGATTGAAGATGGCGGCTATCAAAAATACACAAGTAGGGCAACGGCATAGATTTGCCAAATCAGGCTAATCTCAGTAAGTCCAGAGCAGTAATTAGGCATCTACCATCTCTGCTTACCCGGTTCAAGCATTTGAGTAACAGATACCCTCCTGGGGGAAGAACTTTTACACACCCTGACTGCGAGAGGTAGCGGCCCTATTGCGTTGGAAAGGGCAAACAGGGGGAGTGATGACCAATCTAAAAGTGAGAGGGGTGGACAGCCTAAAGTGCACGTGAGGTGCCCCTCCATCCCCTTGTGGGTGGGTCACGTGATCTCAGCAACCCCTTAGTAGCATTTCCTTGAGCAGAGGGCCCCTCTGCTGCAGATTCAGTTTTTGGGCTGCTGACCTACAGCAGCACTGGGTTTGATTAGCATTCTCTCTTGCCGCCATAAACAGTTGTTTATTTCATTTAATTAAGGTAATAAAGGGACAGTACACTGCAAAATTGGTTTTCCATTAATGTATTTTCAATGACTTATTATACCAGCTGCAGATTATAAAATGTAGAATAAATTATAATTTTATTACTTAACTAGCCTGCAGCCCACCGAGAGTGTAACTTCTTCTGCTGGCTGTATTTACTTATGCTTTTCAATAGCATTTACTCCAGTATCAAAACTTTCAGTATAGGCGGCTATACCACAGGCTTATTTAAAATGCTGAAATAGGAGTAAAGGAGCTACTTATAAACAATTTAATACACTCTAGCAGGTAAAATGGATCAGGTAAAATGGATCATTGGGAATAATTTAAAGGGGAGAACATTTTTGGGTGAACTGTCCCTTTAAGGTTCACCTCTCTGCTGGTAACGACTGATAGACATTTAATCCCTTAGGTAATTATCCCTTTAAAAATAAATATATTGCATTAATTTTAAGGTGCAATAATAATAATGCACTTTATATAAAATAACATTTTATGAATGAAATGCAAAATGAAAGTAACTATTTCACTATATTATAATTCATGCAATAGAACCAAGACATTTTAGAAGGGACATTTCAGTCAAACATTTTTTCTTATTTCACTAATAAATGCTGCACAGTGATATTAAGGGAACATTAAACAAATATTCGCTTTACCCTTTTCTATGAAAATACTGGAGTATACATGCTTGCTGACTTCAGTCCTAAAGATGAGCCCCCCCCCCCTATCAGTGAAAAAAGCATGTTGCTTAAGACATTGCAGGATACCCTCTCTCTGCTTCACATGCTCATCTAAAAAGAATTGTAAATGCATTAATATATATATATATATATATATATATATATATATATATATATATATATATATATATACAGCATATATAGTAGTGAGGAAATCACTAGCATAGAATATTAATAATAACAATATTTTAATAAACCCAATTGTAAATACTATATTTTTTATGTTTAATTTTTATTAATATAGTGCTGTTAGTATTTTGATTCTGTGTAGCTGCTAGAAGAAGAGGTGTTGGACTGAAATGGGTAATGCTCCAGTGTATGAGTGCCGTACTGACATTATTGAGCTTCCATATATAAAGAGCATGTTGCTAGTGCTTAAACATTATGTAAGGAAAACTTTTTTTTACAATACCAGCCTTCACTGATAATATGCAATGCTGTTGGTACTCTAAATAAGTTGCTTGATCTGATATGTGATCTCATTTGTGTTGTCACTATTTTATTTAATTTGATCAATAACTGTAAAAATCATATCATAGATTTTGTGTAATTGTATAAGTAATGCCACTGATGTCATTTTCGGATAGGTTTGCCTGTTATCTCACCTGTATTGGGAATAAGGAGAAGTGCTGCCTATCGGCCTTTGGACTTATTTTTATGATTTTGACTATATGGACTTGATATTGATACACTGGACTTCTAGAGCCTCTTATTTGTTTCTGCTTAGGAACTTTTTGAAAAATGTATTGATAGTGCCCTATTTAACAATCAATCTCTTGATTGTTAAATAGGGCACTATTTAACAAGCGTATATATATATATATATATATATATATATATACGTAAATGCGTGTGTGTATATATATATATATATATATATATAAAAGGTATAAACATAGGGAAAAAGTACTATTTTTGGTGAATAAGGTGATACATCCTTATCAATGAATAGATAGCATAACTCTAGTGTGAAAGGCTGTTGATGAATGAATGTTAAATAGAGATTTTTTGTAAATATATTAAAGTATTTAGTGAGTAAGTATTGGTGACGGTACCCATCTACCTTAAGAAGCTATGATGCAACAAAAAGAGGTGGAGCTTACCTGTTAAAAGACTGACTCACACTGTGATTGACAGCCCTGACGAAGCCCTTGTCGCAAAGGATCATGGGTGAAACGCGCGTTGGCTGGTTTGTTTGAAAGCAATTCACCTGGATGCGGTCTTTCGAAAGAACCAATTTACAAGATTCATAAATTGAATGGAGCACGCTTAGTGTCACAGGAAAAGAAAGCAAGTTGCAGTATTAAGCACAGCGATATTGCTTTGTGAGTAACTTCCAAGGTCTAGCTTAAAGAAAGTTGCGGTGGACCAAGCCCTGTCAATGGAGGGAATAAAGGCTTCAGGTAGGATGTATCTGCCCCATTTTGATTAAAGCAGTGTAACATATGAAGCAACATCTGAGTTATAAATCTGGAGGATACTTCACAGACTGCTGCACATACTTATTGAACTGGCTCCTATTTAATGTTACTGGACTTATAATTTTTTCTAAACAGCATGCTTTTTTGTTCTGTTTTGTGTATCAGCGCTGATCACTATAAGTCTCCAATATGATCTATTTATGGCCATTTAGTATGCTCTCTAGTTGTTGTTGATTTAGGTTTGAGATTTTCAGTGTTTGAAAGCATATAGGAGGTCTATGCTTGCATTTAGAATGACTGCTTTTGGTTGTGGTTGAGTTATGTATATAATATGATGATTATTTTTACTACACCTGTCTATGCTTACATGGGGGGGGGGTAGTTATCAACGTGTCAACTTTCCTGCCTTCGCCGGCCCAATACGCCCGCCTAAGCTCACCTCAAATCACCGCCGCGGACCTGAAAAAATTTGTCTAAGTTATCAAGTAAAGCTGTCAAAAAGCAGCGGGGCGATGAGCAGCAGACTGTGAGAGTTATCACTCATCCGATCTCGCTGCTCTTCGGCTGTTTGACAGCTTTCTTGCTAGCCTGTCACTAAGCACTCACACTATACTACACTGTTCTACCCCCTATACCGGCGCCCCAGGAGCCCCCCGCAACTAAATAAAGTTACTAACCCCTAAACCGCCGCTCCTAGACCCCGCCGCAAGTCTTATAAATGTATTAACCCCTAAATCGCCGCTCCCGGACACCACTGCCACCTACATTATACCTAGTAACCCCTATCCTGCCCCCCCCTATACCGTCGCCCTCTATAATAAAGTTATTAACCCCTATCCTGCTGATCCCGCACCTCGCCGCAAATAAATAAATAGTTTAACCCCTAAACCGCCGCTCCCTGAACCCGCTGCAACCTATATTAAATTTATTAACCCCTATCCTGCCCCCCCTACACCGTCGCCACCTATAATAAATTTATTAACCCCTATACTGCCCCCCACTACACCGCAGCCACTGTAATAAAATTATTAACCCCTAAACCTAAGTCTAACACTAACCCTAACACCCCCCTAACTTAAATATTAATTAAATAAATCTAAATAATATTTCTAACTAAGTTATTCCTATTTAAAACTAAATACTTACCTATAAAATAAACCCTAATATAGCTACAATATAAATAATAATTATATTGTAGCTATCTTAGGATTTATTTTTATTTTACAAGTACCTTTCAATTTATTTTAACTAGGTACAATAGCTATTAAATAGTTATTAACTATTTAATAGCTTACCTAGCTAAAATAAAGATAAATGTACCTGTAAACTAAAAACTAACCTAAATTAAAATTACACCTAACGCTACACTATATTTTAATAAATTATTCATATTTAAAACTAAATATTTACCTGTAAAATAAACCCTAAGAAGCTACAATATAATTAATAATTACATTGTAGCTATCTTAGGATTTATATTTATTTTACAGGTAACTTTGTATTTATTTTAGCTAGTTAGAATAGTTATTAAATAGTTATTAACTATTTAATAACTACCTAGCTAAAAGAAATACAAAATTACCTGTAAAATAAATCCTAACCTAAGTTACAATTAAACCTAACACTACACTATCATTAAATAAATTAAATAAATTACCTACAAATAACTACAATTAAATTCAATTACATAAACTAACTAAAGTACAAAAAATAAAAAAAGCTAAGTTACAAAAAATAAAAAAAATAGGTTACAAACATTTAAAAAAAATTTACAACAATTTTAAGCTACTTACACCTAATCTAAACCCCCTAATAAAATAACAAACCCCATCAAATAAAAAAATGCCCTACCCTATTCTACATTAAAAAAGTTCAAAGCTCTTTTACCTTACCAGCCCTTAAAAGGGCCTTTTGTGGGGGCATGCCCCAAAGATTTCAGCTCTTTTGCCTGTAAAAGAAAAATACAACCCCCCCCAACATTAAAACCCACCACCCACATACCCCTAATATAACCCAAACCCCCCTTAAAATAACCTAACACTAATCCCCTGAAGATCATCCTACCTTTAGTCGTCTTCACTCAGCCGAGCCACCGATGGAACTGAAGAGGACATCCGGACCGGCAGAAGTGATCATCCAAGGGGCGCTGAAGAAATCTTCCATCCGATGAAGTGATCCTCCAAGCGGCGCTGAAGAAATCTTCCATCCGGGTGAGGTCATCTTCCAAGAGGCGCTGAAGAAGTCTTCTATCCGGGCGAAGTCATCTTCGAAGCCGGGCCTTGAATCTTCATCCCGCCGATGCGGAACATCCTTCTTTCCCGACGGACTACAGATGAATGAAGGCTCCTTTAAGGGACGTCATCCAAGATCGGAACAGCCAATAGAATGCGAGCTCAATCTGATTGGCTGACTGGATCAGCCAATCGGATTGAACTTGAATCTGATTGGCTGATTCAATCAGCCAATCAGATTTTTCCTACCTTAATTCTGATTGGCTGATAGAATCCTATCAGCCAATCGGAATTGAAGGGACGCCATCTTGGATGACGTCCCTTAAAGGAGCCTTCATTCGTCGGTAGTCCGTCGGGAAAGAAGGAAGTTCCGTGTCGGCGGGATGAAGATTCAAGACCCGGCTTCGAAGATGACCTCGCCCAGATAGAAGACTTCTTCAGCGCCTCTTGGAAGATGACCTCGCCCGGATGGAAGATTTCTTCAGCACCGCTTGGAGGATCACTTCATCGGATGGAAGATTTCTTCAGCGCCCCTTGGATGATCACTTCTGCCGGTCCAGATGTCCTCTTCAGTTCCATTGGTGGCTCGGCTGAGTGAAGACGACTAAAGGTAGGATGATCTTCAGGGGATTAGTGTTAGGTTATTTTAAGGGGGGTTTGGGTTAGATTAGGGGTATGTGGGTGGTGGGTTTTAATGTTGGGGGGGGTTGTATTTTTCTTTTACAGGCAAAAGAGCTGAATTATTTGGGGCATGCCCCCACAAAAGGCCCTTTTAAGGGCTGGTAAGGTAAAAGAGCTTTGAACTTTTTTAATGTAGAATAGGGTAGGGAATTTTTTTATTTTGGGGGGGGTTGTTATTTTATTAGGGGGCTTAGATTAGGTGTAAGTAGCTTAAAATTGTTGTAATATTTTTTTAAATGTTTGTAACTTATTTTTTTTATTTTTTGTAACTTAGCTTTTTTTATTTTTTGTACTTTAGTTAGTTTATGTAATTGTATTTAATTGTAGTTATTTGTAGGTAATTTATTTAATGATAGTGTAGTGTTAGGTTTAATTGTAACTTAGGTTAGGATTTATTTTACAGGTAATTTTGTATTTCTTTTAGCTAGGTAGTTATTAAATAGTTAATAACTATTTAATAACTATTCTAACTAGCTAAAATAAATACAAAGTTACCTGTAAAATAAATATAAATCCTAAGATAGCTACAATGTAATTATTAATTATATTGTAGCTATCTTATGGTTTATTTTACAGGTAAGTATTTAGTTTTAAATAGGAATAATTTATTAAAGTATAATGTAGTGTTAGGTGTAATTGTAACTTAGGTTAGTTTTTAGTTTACAGGTACATTTCTCTTTATTTTAGCTAGGTAAGCTATTAAATAGTTAATAACTATTTAATAGCTATTGTATCTAGTTAAAATAAATTGAAAGTTACCTGTAAAATAAAAATAAATCCTAAGATAGCTACAATATAATTATTATTTATATTGTAGCTATATTAGGGTTTATTTTATAGGTAAGTATTTAGTTTTAAATAGGATTAACTTAGTTAATAGTAGAAATATTATTTAGATTTATTTAATTAATATTTAAGTTAGGGGGGTGTTAGGGTTAGTGTTAGACTTAGGTTTAGGGGTTAATACATTTATTACAGTGGCGGCGGTGTAGTGGGGGGCAGGATAGGGGTTAATAAATGTATTATAGGTGGCGACGGTGTAGGGGGGGCAGATTAGGGGTTAATAAATTTAATATAGGTTGCGGCAGGGTCAGGGAGCGGCGGTTTAGGGGTTAAACTATTTATTTATTTGCGGCGAGGTGCGGGATTGGCAGGATAGGGGTTAATAACTTTATTATAGGGGGGGC